>NC_045172.1:1266967-1386967 GCF_900700415.2 Clupea harengus | reverse complement strand
ATGTGGGGTTGTATGTAGACCTACAGTATGAACAGGATGCACATTCGGTGAAGTATGTATAAACAACATATGTACATTTGGTTATATGTACAGTAACATTATTTGAATAGTGTGCTTCAGTCGGTGGAAAATGAATAGTGTAAAAAACATGTTCATTAAAGTATACTGTAAACGGTGCAGTAATGAGTGCGATGGTGCTACTGGAGTGTTGGTGTGGGGTTTAGCAGGGTCACACAGACACCACCGGGTAGAAGCCCCATGCATGTCAGATAGGAGGAGGGTGAGAAGTCCATGGTTAGGGTGTGGGGCATCCTTGATGATGTTTCTCGTCCTGCCCATTTGTTTGTCCTACCACAAATGATATCAGCTGCACAACCTCCTAAATGCATGCACATTTTTCTGTTCACTCTATTTAGGCCTATACGATATATATGTCAAAAAATATATAAACTTTTTTTCACATTTTGTTATATTGCAGCCTTATGCTGAAATCATTTCCCCCTCATTGAACTAAACTCAATAGGATACAGCGCTACACCACAATGACAAAGTGAAAACAGGATTTTAGAAATGTTTGCACAAATTTTTCATTGTAAAAAAGTTTAATTTCTTCAGTTGACAACACAATAGCGAATGGTTTGTGTTTCCATTGAGTGATTTTATGCGATTAAACATGGGTTTCTCCTCTCACGATAGTCATTTCCGTGGCGAAAGACCTCCAAGGTCTGATTAGTCTTGGCACTTTAATTTCGATTGCAGTCACCAATTAGCCTGGCTCTGTCGCTTTGTCATGATGGGGAATTGAGTGTAGATTAATGAGGGAAAGATGAATTTAAAAGATTTTAGCATATGGCTGCAAACATTTTGCAAAAATGTAATAGGTCTATGAAAACTGTATAAAAATGATTTGTGCAATAAATGTGTGCGCATGCCATCAACTTTTGAGCATTAAAGTGACTGCAGCTTAATGTTTGACTTACCACACCAAAACAACTATTTGTGGACTGTGGACTGTTAAATCTCACTTAATCACACACACACAAAGTTCATGACCGGACATTTGAAAGCTATCTGCTTACTTTGTATTTCTTGTGAAATAGTTTTTGGCTCCAGTGATGGCAGTAAACATTTCAGGCTCAGTTATTCTCCTTTTACCTGAAGGCCAAGGATGTTCAGAGAGGGGATGGTCTTGGGTCCAGGCCATCTAGTTCAGATAGTGTGTGGAAGTGCTGCAGGAGTTTGCTGGGTGATATCAGACACAGTGTGTTCTCACTGCCAAATGCATATTTCCAAATTACGGCTGAAAATGATCCACTGGTGTGAAAGACCACCAGATGGTCAGTTTTCAGCAATGGGAAACTGGTCCCAGTGCACTGTTCCAGAACACTGGTTTACAGCCAAATAGGAACTTGACACTTAAGTTCCATGTGCCTACAGATTTGAACTAAAGTTTATTGTAAGTATGTGTTTTTGAGAAGAAAACATTGCATCCAGAAATTGAAATATTGACATCTGAAAGGAAATGCTTGTGTAGACAAAAGAGATGAATAGCTTGGGCTGGATGTCTTCTCAGGTGATTAAGTGCCATGCTGCTGTGGCTTGGAAACCCAACGCTCCTCTTGTGATAGAGGAGATTGAAGTGGCTCCTCCCCAGAAACACGAAATACGAATAAAGGTGAGACCTCAGTTCAGATATCATAGGCGGAGATCCCCTGTTTCCAACGGTCAGATTGTCAGACTGTTTCCTACTCTGTCCCCTGTGGCTGCCGCTATGATACACGATATGTAAAGAGATTTGCCTCATTCTCGAACGCAGTAAGAACATGTAAAGAAGAAGTTTTTTTCTAAACTCCATTTACGAAGTTCCAATCGATATGCACAAGTATACATAAGTTTATTAATGGATTGGCATGACAACGTGAACGTTTGCCGATAACACACGCATGCCGGTAATTAACACAGTTAAGATAGCTAGCTAGACAGTCTAGGACACTGTCCTGTCAGGGGCAGGTTCGTGCTAGTTAATAAACGTAGGTCTACATCTCAGTGCCTCTCCAGATTTGTTAAATTATCTGAAGTTAAATGAATGTCATATTTTTCTGCGGTCCATGAACTATGCTGGTATTGTAATGTGGAGTGACAGTGGCGCAGGAGGTAGAGAAGTCGTAATATAATCTAAAGGTTGCTAGTTCGATTCCCTGTCGAGCTGTTTTATAACTTATTTTGAGCATCAAGTTCTCTTGAACTTTGGACATTATTTGTCTGTCAATAGATATTTCGTGTTAGTACATTTAATGCTGTTTAGATAATTCTAAAATGACTTCGAATTTCTGTTTGTAAATGTGATAAGAGAATTCGGTATTTAGCAGTTTATGCTAGCTCTCGTGAAAGCATTTTTTTCATGTCCCCCCCCCGGAATTACACTCTGAAATTTGACCATGTATTGTCCCCCCCTACAATGAAATGGGATCTCCGCCCCTGGATACAATATCAGCTTGTTATTGTCACCGTTTAAATAATACACCCAGATATGCTTAAACTCATGCATGCTAACATTTCTCCCCCATTGATGTCAGGTGATAGCCACAGGTGTGTGTCACACTGACCTGTACCACCTGTTTGAGGGGAAGCATGAGGAGGGCTTCCCCGCTGTGCTGGGCCATGAGGGGGCAGGGATCGTAGAGAGTGTGGGTCCTGGAGTCACTGACTTTAAACCAGGTCAGAACTTTTGTTTTAGTTTTTTTCCTTCTTCCTTCACAGAGCTGATTAGCTTATAAAGTGCTTCTTAAAATCACTGTGAAGGGATATAAAGGTGGTGATCTTCTATTTGTTTTACTCTGGCAAAATTCAAAAGCAGTTAAAATGAAGCCATCAAAAGTCATAATCTTAACTGTATATAGACATATATCAGACAAAATACCCTAGACTATGTAAATCGTATGTGTTTCTGTAGGTGACACCGTGATCCCTCTCTTCATCTCTCAGTGTGGGGAATGCAGATTTTGCAAGCATCCCAAATCCAACATGTGTGAACGAAGCTGGTGATTAAACACACAACACATACTCACACACATGATTTAACACACAACACATACTCACACACATGATTAAACACACAACACATACTCACACACAACACATACTCACACACAACACATACTCACACACATGATTAAACACACAACACATACTCACACAAAACACATACTCACACACTGCAGAGCATCATAGGTCTTCTTTCTGTCTCTGATAGGACAACTTTGAGTACTGGCATCATGGCAGAAAAAGACTCCCGCTTCACCTGCAGAGGAAAAGTGATCTTCCAGTTCATGGGGACTAGCACATTCTCCGAGTACACAGTTCTTAATCAAATCTCCGTGGCAAAGATCTGTGATGACGCCAGGCTGGACAGAGTGTGTCTGCTGGGTTGTGGGGTTGCAACGGGGTATGGGGCTGCCATAAACACTGCCCAGGTGTGTGTGTGTGTGTGTGTCGGTAATCTCTTTAAAAATCCTGTCTTAGAGGCTGTGGAACCTTTGTATGGGTTTATAACAATCATTTAGGATTGCAGCCAATTAGAATGTTACTAAGTGTAGTGTAGGCATATTCTTTGTTAAAGAGGTCATCCTGTTTTTGTCCTAAATTACTCTGAAAGTGTGTGTGTGTGTGTGTGTGTGTGTGTGTGTGTGTGTGTGTGTGTGTGTGTGTAGGTTACCAGAGGATCTGTGTGTGCAGTGTTTGGTCTGGGTGGAGTGGGCCTTGCTGCAGTGATGGGCTGTAGGAATGCTGGTGCCTCCAGAATCATTGGTGTGGATATCAACGAGGACAAGTTTGGAAAGGCCCGCGCACTTGGAGCCACTGATTGTGTGAACCCAAAGAAGCACTCAAAACCCATCAGTGAAGTCCTGTCTGAGATGACAAATGGAGGGGTGGACTTCTCCTTGGAGTGTGTGGGCAACGTGGCCGTTATGGTAGGTTATAGTATATATAGCAGTATCTGACATTGGGAGCTAATGAGAGTTCTGTCAGAGGTCATGTAGACTGGAATGTGGCCGTGTGTTTTCTGTCCTGTAGCGCAGTGCACTGGAGTCGTGTGTGAGGGGCTGGGGCGTGAGTGTGATGGTGGGTTGGACTGATCTGGACGACTTCTCTGCTCGGCCCATCCAGCTCATCGCTGGGAAAACTTGGAAGGGCTCTCTTTTTGGAGGTGACGGGTCTGGCTGTTTGTCTGTCTGTCTGTCTGTCTGTCTGTCTGTCTGTCTGTCATTGTTTCTCACTATCAATGCAGGGCATCCATTTTCAGTGAATGTTTGTCTGTGTTGTGTGGTCTTGGGTGTGTCTAGGATTCAAAGGCAAAGACGCTGTTCCAAAGCTTGTTCTTGACTACAAGTCTGGCAGGATCAATCTGGATGAGTTTGTGACCCACACCATGCCCTTGGACAAGGTCAATGATTCCATTGAACTCATGAAAACAGGAAAATGGTAAGTGCAAAAATCTCTTCTGTAGCATTCCTTCATTAGAACAAGAAACTCATCTGAGCACCACTAAGCTCTGGTCTGCTCTGTTCCAGCATCCGCACAGTCCTGAACGTGTCCCCAAAATAAAAGGTCAAAGGTGAATGACCAGATGGAGATGACCCAGATCCAGTGTCAACACTCAAGCGGCTATCTTGCTCAAGTATTAAGAGTTTACGTTAAGGTCTAGCCAATTCATCTCATTTATGGTGACTTTTATTAAATATGTAAACTCGCTGTCATACTGGCAATAGCACATTGTATTTTATAGAAAATGCTACATAATAAAAGTAAAAATACAATTTACAGTTGCACACCGAATATACTAATCTGGCATTATATTATATAAGTAGTTATACATTATATAAGTAATATATTAGTGCAATATATAGTTATGTTGTGGTGCATATGTTGCTGCAACTCATCTTTTGTCTCTTTCAAAAAATGTTCTATTTCAATTGCAGATTACTTATTATCAAACTGTATGCTGCTAGAACTGCCACAATAGTGTTAACTTTATAGTAGGCTAGGGTGCTTTAGCAGTTTTTTTCGTTACTAACATTCACACGCTAACGTATCAAATGACTCCAGCGCCAGCTGAATACATTCTCAGCAACATCTGTGTTATGCAATGCTGCAGATTGGGATTGTGCAACTTCTACCTCACCATGTCATGGGAGGGAACCGACTGTTCAAGAGTACTCATACATATATGGAAACATAACACCATAGTTTCAAACACTTGGTTGTACAAGTAGACATTTTTCATCCACATTCCACCACAAGTCAGCAGACCCCAAATGACTTGACACATTTTCTCACAAATAAGTAAATGTGTTAAGTTATTAAAAAAAAGGCAATGCTTTGAGTTGTATTTTTTGTTTCCTTCTTGATGTCTACTCAAATGCAACAAAGCTGGTTCATGCAGTAAAACAGTCTCTTCTTATGAAGTAGAAGCTCGGACGTATTCATGAAATCTTGAAGCGCAAACCTGAATAAATCCTTCCAGTTCCAGGGGCTGGTTGCTCACGAATGACAGATATACATACTGCCCTAGTAGATCTTATCAAAAGCCCAAGGGTCCCTCCAAATGACCAGTGAATAAAAACATGTACTATATGCTGAGAGTCTAGAGGGAAGGTCGAACGCAATCTAAAGTCCAAAGTGTGTAAGAGGGCTTGTACAAATGAAATGCACAAACAGGATAGGTTTTTCGCAGGGTGGGTCCCGGAGCAAAAGTCAGTTTAAGCATTATCATGTTTATTAAAATGGACGTTTTTACAGTTTGTACATTCCACCCACATTGGCAATGATTTACAAAGCGACAGTTATAAATACAATATTTACATACCAGTATTTATATTTATAAAATACTTCTGAAGATATAAAGATATAGCAATGTAGGTACTTTGAGGGCTAGGTTTAAAGGGGTCATAGGCTTTCTCTTTTTTTTCCATAACTGATTAAGGATTTGAAAACAGTTTCATATGTAAGTACCAGGCTAACATCTCTGCAGGACTTGACAGGTACACAATGTACAAGTCAAACCCAAGATCTACAAACTGAGGCTTGCCATATTTTCAACAACTTAAGGAACTGAAAAATCTAATTTTTTATTTCAAAAACATCCAAGGCATTAACTTCTTCAAAATTGAACACAGATATAATTTGAAAGAGCAGTGATCTCACCAATTTAGTGGAATCCCTCAAATAAATCAATTTGAAAGAGCAGCAATCACACCAATTTAGTGGAATCCCTCAAATAAATCTGAGAAGTGGATTAGCTCATGCACAAACTGACTGCATCAACAAAGGCCAGATCACTAAAACGGGTGCCAAAGGATGATGCCATTTTGATTTTGATGAGGTGATGTTTCCATTGCTTCCTGTAGACACTGATGCCACACAGGTCCAGCAGGGGGCGTGTGATCTCTTAGTGCTGGCCACAGTGGCCTTCCTGTCCTGCAGTGGTTATGGGCTGAATCTATAGGCAGTGTATTACGTGTGCTTTCCACATTTCCTCCAACCCTGTGGAGTTTCTGTAAACTGACATATTTCCATCTCTTCTTGAAGTCAGATCTCCAAAGAAATAATGATGCAGTACCTCGCCACCGACCCTGGAAGACCTCCACATGATGAGATGATCTCTAAATGTGATTCCTAAAAGACCACCTCACAGCACTGCAAACATCAGCACAACAAATGCAGATTAGGACACACACACACACACACACACACACACACACACACACACACACACACACACACACACACACACACAGGTAGATGGCTAAACAAAACAAGAGTGACACTAGATGGCCAGTGGAACTGCCTACATATCATGTTTACAAGTCCCCACATAATCTTAACAATTATAAGGCTTTGATCAAGGCTGTAATAGAGAAGAAAAAAAAAAAGTCTGATCTTGTTTCCTTCACAGAAAAGTATGAGACCACTCACTTCATTTGAAACATCTCACAGGGTCTTCACATTTGCAGCGCGAGAGAAAAGACTGGCGATATGTGGTTTCGGAGAGAGTGAGAGAGAGAGAGAGAAAAGAGAGAAAGAGAGAGAGGGAGAAAAGAGCGCAGAGTGGAGGCTAGCAAAGATTTCAGGGTGTTTTAGTAACAGTGTCCTTGGCTTGTGCTCATCATAGCTCCTCTAAGAAAAGAACTAGAACATGTTTATCTTGCATAAACCACTGCAGTATGGTGACGCATGTTGTTGTTTGTGTTTTGTTTAGCTGTGGTAATGGTAAAGCCTACACCTTAGATGGAGCAAAGCACAAAGAGTAGACGCCACTAGCAACCAACAAGACCTAGCATTGCATTTTCTTTCAACAAAAATCCAGGTTATGGTGGCAAATATGACAGACCTTTGAAATCGTACAGTGACACATCCATGTTTCTGCAGTCCTTGATGAGTGCTACAGACTGTCTCACAGAAGATGTTGAAACCTGGATGGAGATTTGAGTGCAGGACATGGGCCGTCTGGAGACTGGAGGCCTTTGCAGTCTTTCTGGTGAGACTTCTCTCTTCAGAGAGCCACTGTTACCACATACTCTTCAACTGACCTAGACAGCCAACAGCCCTTAGGGATTCACATCAGTTCATGGCAAAAGTCTTAGGATGGGGAGGGGAGGGGGTCTGTCTCTCTTCAGTGAAGTGACTCGCCATTTTGTCCTTTTGTTTTTTTTAAAAAAAGGACAGCTGTTGCTTTTCTGGTGTGAAGTGTTACTGTGCACAGATAACTAGATGGAAATAAATAGCATACAAACACACACACACACTTCAGACTCACTCAATCATGCACTCTCTCTGGCTCGCTCCTCCTCCTCCTGCACTCGCAGACACACACACACACACGAGAACAAAAAGTAGCTTTGCTTCGAGAGGGCACAGTTTCAAGGCAATGGCTGAGGGAGTGTGGCCTCAGCTGGGTCCTTGTGGCCAGGACTCGGGCCTGGGTGGGCTGTGGGGGTCCACACGCTCCTGTCCTGTCCAGCCTGTACGCTCCCCCCCCCCCCCACACGCTCCTTTTACATCCACGCACCCAGGGGCCGGCCCACTCATGTGTGGTCGCTGCCGTTCTCCAGGCGCCTCTTGGTGGGGGAGTCCCGCAGACGCTGGGCGGCACAGTGTGTGTGGACGGGCACGCCGCCAGGCAGGCACACGCAGTCGGGCTCGCTGAAGGTGTTGTGGCACAGCTGGCATCCCTTCTTCTCCGACACCACCACCGGGCCTCCGCGGGTCTTGAGCTGCACACACAACACAAGAGAACCCACACTGAGTCACAGGACATGGTGGAATGACGTAATGACAGTGTATCACCCTACTCCAGAAGTCTAATTCTTAAAAACTGGGTTGTTGACTCGGACTTTTGACCTTGCCTCTGTTGACATAATGTCTGTGGCATAATACAGGTTGGTGTACGAGAGGTTGAAGAAATGGGCAAGAAACAAGTGGTGAAACAGAAAAGCCTGATTTCAAGCTACTATATATGTAAACTTTGTGGACTACTGCAAGAAACATGTGAGGGACAATACAGACTTTTAGTAGACGACACACACAAGACACACACACACACACACACACACACACACACACACACACACACAGAGCATTCAAAAGTATTCAGGCCACCTCACTCAAACACCCTACAGAAGTTCTCTGCCATCCCTTTTCCACCCCAAAAACATTCTAGGTCTCCCACTGACTCAGTGTAAATGAATTGAAACAATTTAGCCAAAAGGCTAGAACATAACAACATGTGAAGAAAGTGAAGGTCTGAATCCTGTCTGAATGCGGTGTCCACTGGCCCACTCCCTCTAGTTGCCCACTCACCCGGTCATGCAGGAGCTGGAGGTTCTCCGAGCGTGCCAGGCCCAGAGCCACCTGGGCAGTGCGCTGTTCGTGGGCATTCTTCCGGACGGCCGCGGTCAGGAACGGGCGGAGCAGCTGCAGGGACCAGCCCTCGGGGAGGATCCCCAGGACGCGCACCGCATCGAACATGTTGCCGTGGCGATTGAGCAGGTCCACGGCCGCCACGCTGTCCACCCCCCCCGGGACGTCAGGGTCCAGGTAGGTGGCCAGGAGCAGGTGGAAGAGCTGCTGGCCCAGAGCGGGCTCCTGAGGGGTGGCCGCCCAGCTGCAGTAGTCCTCCGCGGCCGAGCGGTCCTGCAGCTGGTGCACCAGGATGTGGAGCGCCCGCTCGTGCTCCCCCAGACGGCCACGCAGGGTGGCCTGCTCCACCAGCAGCTGATCCACGCCGTCTATCTTCCCTGCATGCAAACATCATCGTCATCATCATCATCATCACAACTCACATGGCCCACTAGCTGCAGCAGGGCAGCTATTAGATTAGATCGAATAACACAGACTACTTCAGTGGCGCACTGACCTACAATAGCCACAGAGTGTCGCCATTTCACACATTTCTGTACACCTTGTCTCGTGCCATCTTCTGGGATTCAGTCAGTTATGTGTTTGGGTGGGAGTGTACTACCGACTGTGGTAATCAGCAAGAGATCCATGTGAACTCACCTAGTAGCATCTGAACCCGGTAGAGGGTGGACTCCTTGAGCAGGCGCTGTAGTTTGGAGCGGGCCTGGCTGAGGGCCTGGGCTGGGGAGGAGGGCTGGGAGAGCAGGGCCAACACACGCTCTGTGTAGAGCAGCGCCAACTGAGAGTGGAACTTCTCCTTCTGGAGGGACACAGGACAGATGGCACAGGGCTGAGAGGAGGACTCACAGAATACACGGGGAATGAAGCCAATAACCAAAGAAGTTTTGGCACCATAGCCACTCAGTGCGTGTCATCAAAGCAGAGGAAGGAGCAGGGCTGGGCAATATGGCCAAGAAATTCAGTCTAATGGACGATTCAAGACTTTTATGTTCTGTCTACATGAACTGAAAACTTGAAAACTTGATTAAAACTAAACACTGATCTCAGTAACTAGGGCCATATGTCCCCCATCACCCAGCCGTAGGCTACACAGACAGGTTTGAGTATTTACACCCAACAACACCAAGAAATAGGTGGAAATGGTACTCTGACTATAATAAATATCAGCTGATCACATTTAACAGGATCAAATCAGTCATTAAGACAGTTTCAGTCTTGATTTGGACTGGATTGCTAAATCTTTTCATAGGTTATAAGATGTTACAATCACCATATTTCTAAATAAAATGTCACAATGGTAAAAAGTAGCCAAAATGTTGTATACATTCCTCCCAGACTTATCTGGCAGGGCAGTGAGAGCAGGGAGGTGCAATAGCTTCAGTGTCAATGACATGCGGTATGATTGATGTCAATAAACTGAAAGGTTACAAACATGCCACTTCTTGTTTGTTTACCCTGCAAATAATAAAAAACACTCCTCAACGTGCCAAGTCCTTAAAGCTGGAAATGTCACAAATCTTCAAGCAATTATTAACCCCCAACCTTTGTAGATGACACTATGCAAATGTAGATACCAGGCCTATCTAAATATCCCTTAATATAGACTGCTGGCAAGCAGAAGATATAAGTGCAATTGCTGCCTAGACTTCCACTAAACTTTAAAGATCTTCAGATATCAGCACAGAACCCCCAGGCTATGATGCTGGAAGACCAACAGATTCGTCAGAGCTGCCAAAGGCACCTGGCAGATCTGTAGACAGTATGCCGTCAAGAAATTATGCATGAAAGTTCTCTTCTTTTTGTTTATAATTTGGTCCTATTTGTTGCACCACTAACTGCACCACTGATGTGGCTCATCACACCCTGGTCCGTTGTGTCCCAGCTCAGGGGCTGATGTGGCTCATCATCACACCCTGGTCCATTGTGTCCCAGCTCAGGGGCTCCTACCTGTACGTGCTGGTCCAGCACCAGGTGCTCCAGGTAGAGGACGAGAGCGTGACTGTGCTTCTGCAGGTATGTGACCACGTCCTCTGGGTTCATCTTACTTCCCTGGTCCCCGTCCACTGGCCTCTTGGTGAATATCTGGGCCCCTATCTGCAAAACACAAACACCACATCCTTCCAGCTTAACACAAGGTAGTCAACACACTACAGTTTTGCATCCACTCAACACTCACTTAAGATCCACCAGGGCCATTTTGAGTCAAGGATTGATTATTAGCTTGAGCTTGTAATTTATTCATCATAACCTCATCACAACCATAGAAAAGTTGTATTATGCACCCACATGACGGACAACATGCACAGTCTGGTGAGGGAACAACATGCACAGTCTGCTGAGAGGGAACAACACAAACATCCTCACCTTCTGCTCTCTCTTCAGGGCCCAGTCAGCATGCTTCCAGACCAGATCCAGGTTGGGGCAGAAGCTTAGGAAGTCCACCACATACTCAAACAGGTCTGAGCGGGTGGGGTCCTGCAGGTCACCGTCCACAACCCGCACCCACCACTGGAGCCACACCACGAACAAATCAACAGTTCAGGACTACATCATCATCACACAGACACTTTAATCAAGTGGAAGTAATAATGAAAATATCACATCCCATTTGCACTAGCCTTAGAAGTCAAGTGAAGCTTTTTCCCCCAGACTAACCCTATGTTCTAACTCTATGCCATGAACATTTATCAGTGCTAGAGTATTCAGCATGTTTATAGTTTTCATGGATTGGAATTGCTTTGAACATTGTGGTGACATTTCAGCATTATGTTTAGTGGATGTGCTGTGGGCTCTCTGACTATTCCCCCTCAGTGACTGGGTCTTGTTGTTCATGTGCCCCCCATGTCTAGTCAGTCTGTGAACTCATTCATAAACAAGTCAAAGTTGGAGTTTGCTGACCTGTACAGCTGAAGCATCCTGGCCATTATAGTGATACAGAAGCCCGAGTGCAAAGTATCTGGGGAGTAAAAAACATAATATAAATAATATAATATAAACATAATCAAGGAAAGATCCTCATGAGGAGGTCAGCAATTCCACCCCTCAAGAAAAGTGAAAAAGGCAAAACAAAGGTGTGCAATGTGAAGAAGATATGAAAGAGAAGGTCTTCACAATACTGCACACACCAAAGACTATTTGTGTTGCTTGATCCTTCTGATTGACATTACATCTAAATGCCCAACCCTCCACCTCTACCCCAAGGCAAACTTGTACTCATAGGGAGTGCCCCAGAGGAAACTGCAGTACACACTTGTGGTGTTTCTCTAGCCAGGGGGCGCTGTCTGCAAGCAGACATGCATTGTCGGAGGCCAGCAGGTCCAGCAGGCTCTCGTGGTCGGCCTCGGCGTAGAGCTTGAGCAGGGCCGTGTCCACCTCCTCGCGGACGCCGTTCTGGCCCTCGCTGCTGCGCTCCTCGTGCAGGTAGCTGATGAGGAAGCGCTTGCAGCGCTGGACCTTCTCCTGGTCGCCCTGCGTCAGCTGGTTGAGGTCAGCAAACGGGTGCAGCGGCGGATGGCAGCGGGCGAATGAGGAGGAGGCGGGCAGCAGCAGCGGGTACAGAGAGATGAGCTCCCGCACATCAAGCTGACCTTTTCTGCAGACAGACAGACAGACAGGCAGACAGAGAGAGAGAGAGAGAGAGAGACAGACAGACACACACACACACACACAGACAGAGAGAGAGAGAGACAGACAGACAGACAGACACACACACACACAGACACACACACAGACAGACACAGAGAGAGAGAACAAGGCTTACTTAGTGTTAAGAACAAGCTTGTAGTTAGTCATGGTAAAGCAATTCTAGTTGTATGACTTTATCAATCAGCAGCCAACATCACTTCTGAACCTTTGAATGTGCATAGTTTTACATTTGCTGTACCAGAAAAAAAACAGGCGTTTTTGAAAGACCTACAACGTCGTTTACATTTACTGAACTCTGTTTAATGCAAAAGGATCGGAGTCAAGTTGCCCAGTGCATTCACTAAGAGTAATAAGTTATTCAGCAGTCATCAAGCAAGCATCAGTGTTCACGACCTGTGGGCAGCTGTGATGTGGCACTTAATATCACCGTCACATTACCTAAAATGTTCTTTTGCTTCTAAAAACTGAAGCTGTCCAAACTGGATGAATCCTGCTTGCTGTAGAATTCTTTTGTGCAAAATCTGAGGGGAAAAAAAGACAGGAACCATCAAAAAGATACAGCTGTTCATGTTTCAAACTGGGGCTCTGTCTCATGACTACACTCATGGATGACTGAAGAGTGGTACCTGGAACCTGTCTTTGGGTATGTTTCGCCGCGCTCCCTCTGTTAGAGTAAGTGCCTCATCCACTCTGTTCCCAGCCAGCAGGTCCTGGATCTGTCTCTCCAGAGGTAATGGCACCAACATGTAGACTGCTTTTGTGGAAGCCAACACCAGCTTGCCTTCAGAGCAGAGAAAAGAGCAATCATCATCAATGAGAGAGATGTGTTTATAGAGGAGAAAAGAACTGAGAAGACACACCAGGATCACATACCTGCTAAAGGAGAGCAATGGCAGAACCAGATAACCAAAACATTTTTAGCGACCATGTGTTTTTGGTGGGCCATCTAATTTTATTAGATTAGGGATTATGTTTTGGAACCACATAAAGGTTGTCTGGGAGTATAACGATAGCTTCCATCAAATGGTTAGAGATCATTTCAGAAAGCGTATTAAAATAGATGATTAGCACTACAAGATCTGGTCAGTATATTTACACATAAATGTAGTTTACATCAAGTATATGAACATAGTTTGGGCTCTCAGCTTAACAGCTCTGCTCTTCCAAAGTTAGGCAACAGCAGGACACAGAGACACCCCAATATGATCTCTGTCTACACCCATGAACACATCTTCAGTTCGGGGCAGATCACACCCCAGACATCATGGGAAGCGATTCCTGAGCTGGTGAAATGATTGATGAGCCTTCATTGAGACAGGCTTCAGGGACGTCTCATCCGTGTCTAACCTCAGCATGACTCAGCTGTTTCTCCTTCATTGAGACAGGCTTCAGGGACCGTCTCATCCGTGTCTAACCCCACCATGACTCAGCTGTTTCTCACTCCCACAGAGCAGAGCAGACTCACAGCTGGAGTGAATCATGCCAGACACACAGGAATGGGAACGGTTCTGCCTCAATGAGGCTTAAATCCTCAGAGCAAAACATACTATTGGTGCAATCACACACAGTCATAATTAGAATGGATTATTCAGTTCAACCCGGATATACAAGCTATTCTGAGTGAAATTGATCATCTGAACAGCAGATCATTATAGAGGGCTATCCAGCGACTCAAGAATAAGATCAGTTCATCTGCCTTCGTTCATTAATATGCTGGAAAACCACTGATGAAATCAGAAATCATCAATGTCGATCAGTTCAGTTCCCTGGACAGAAAGACCACGCCCTCACAGGGCCAATGAGAATGAAACCTGGGACCTGAAAGTGCTGTCCACTCATTGGTGCTGATTGTTTAGTGTATAAACATCATAAAAGGATAGACATTGAAAGGCAACTCAAAGGGAAGAATAACCAATAGGATCACTGAAAGGTGCAGTGTGGAGGAGAGAGGGGGAGTATAGTATTCGTAATTACGCTTTCATTAGTGTAGAATCACTTGTAACCATAAACTGTTTTACATTTTACAAATTAGAATTATCAAGAAATATGGGACCGCTGAAAGCTAGGGTGGCCCATTTAATTCAATGACACTTTCAGCAGCATTCTGAGGAGCTGTATAATGAATAATAAAACACTATCAAATCAAATCAAATCAAATCAAATCAAACTTTATTTGTACGGCGCATTTCATACAAGGAAGTAACACAATGCGCCTCACAGTAGGAAAGAAAAGGGGGGGGGGGGGGGGGGGGGGGTTTACAAACACTTGTAAAAAAAAAACACTATATAATATAATAAATGTTGACAGGAATAAAAGCTGAACTTAACTAAGGTTCTTCACATTAGCACCAGGCATTAGGTTCAAACTGATTTGAACCACACAATCCTGGCACTTGGTCTTGAACAACCAATCAGGGATAAGCTGGACCTATTTATAACCAGTGCTAGATCTAACCTGGACCCACATAAGATCCAGTAGCTGACTCCAGACCAGTAGCTAAGGGCGTTCTGACCATACCTTCAAAGTCCTGCAGTATGTGTCCATCCCTGAATGAGAGGGTCTGCTTGAGCTGCTGGTCCAGCATGCTGTGTACCGTCACGAAGCCTTCATCCAGGGCCACCACGTAGGGGAAGCACACCGCTGCCCCAACCACATCCTCAGACCAGTTCACTGGGGCACGCTGGGACATCCCCTCTGCATTGGCAAACATACCTGAGGGCAAAAAGGAAACCTGATCAATGTGTTTTTATTTCATGGGATAACAACCAACTGACTGGCTGTGTAATGTATGTGTGCATGTATCTTTAGCAAACTAATTTGGTGCGTCTAGCAAATGGCAAATAGATGACTTGCTTGCCTGGGGAAAAATGAAATCCGACACTTAACCTCTAATATCCAGTCCAATTTCTCTGGCCTAATCTCCACTCCACCGTGATAAAAGACTATCAACCCTCTGAGAGCATGCAGCTGAGTAGTAAGTGTGCCACATACTTGCTTTGTGTTTCTAGAACCCTTTTAAGTCAGTGAGGTTGGAATCAACATTGCCACAGTCTGGATGTCTACAGTATTTTCCCAACTATTAACTGCACCGTATATAAACTGCATTACAGTATTTTATGTAATTTATTTTATAAAACAAACCTGTGTATTTATTCAGTGTTATCTCATGCCATGTAGTTATGATGTGAGCGCTACTAGCCATTTCAAAGTTGAATGAAGTAGGCAAGTTTCTTGAGCGTTTATTTAGTGTAATGATGTGTGGAAGTTTAGTGTTATGTGGGAATTGATGGGGAAATATGAAACTCTGACTTTAATCAAGTATAAATGTATTAATCAAGTGCCTTGTATTAATAACTACCTTGTATGAATCATGTGCTTATTTAAGCAGGAACATGGCTTTTCTGTGTCCCGTGTGTGTGTAACTGACGCCACTTAGTCTGCATTTTGAGTAAGAGCATGTTTGGACCACAGGTGATAAGAAGGGTTGAACTGTGTTTCTTTCGACCTTGTGTAAAACCCTTGCATGACAGAAAGCATAGTAAGATGACCTCGGACGTCAGAGACCCACCACGTGGTTATCCCTGCTGACAAATTGTTTTGGCGTCAGAGAATGCTAACTTCTATCTATATAAACCTTGTGTGATGTGTTTAATTAGCTTCTCTCTCGTCTGCTGCAGTCTGGGAGTGAGTCCAGGCGCTCTCTCTCTCTCTGGCCTGCCAGGACGTGGGCTAGCCCGACAGGCTTGTTGTTGTTGTTTAATAAATATACTTATATGCAACTCCGGAGTCCTGAGGTAACTTGAGTGTATTTTCACCTAACAGGAATAGACGCTAAATGTTAAGTCGAATCGTTAATTGATCCCCCAAGGCCCTAGTGTTATAAACGACAATGTTCGTTCGGAATCGCAACCATTGAATGAATGTGTTTTAGAAGGGCAGGGGGGGGGGGACGGACTTCTAAAGTTACATTGATAGAGTAAGCCCTTGTTCCATTGGTATCAGAGTAAGCCCTTGCTCCATTGAGGTCCCATTATATCTCTCAGGATTGTTTATATCTTGGTGAGGCCATTTCACATCACCCAAAAGTGGTTGTGATCACTTTCAATCCATGACTGCCTTTTATTGGTGAGCTGATTTTGAGAAATTGAACTTTTCAGCAAATGTGTTTCCTAGTTGCTATGCTAGCTAACTAGCTAGCTAAGGAAACCTTTAAACGGTTTAACCTTTAACGGTTTAAATGGAAGAGTTCCATTTGCATGAAATGATAGTTAGAGTTATCCAGCTGATGTCATAATCCTGAGACCTCTCACACCTCTTGCGGAGGTTCACGCTCCATAGCATCCTGTTAAACACAGTCTGGGTGGAATAGATGACATCTGTTACTTTATTGTTATGGAAGACCGAATGTGACTGAGTGTGAATGAAAATGAGTTATCTAGCCAATGTTGTTTTTGCCTGATACATTAATGGGATTGGTATGTGAAAGGGAGAGGGAGAGAGACCCATTCACGCTTTACCTGGCACAGTTACTGTGCACGTTATTAACTACCAGGTGAAAAAAAAAGCATTCCCATGTATAGGACGCACCTATAGTATTCACTGGAGTATTAACCAAAATCAATGTATAAACCGTGGTTAATAGTCAGGAAGTCAATACAGTAAATCCTTGTAAACATACACAATTGGATTTAAAAAGGGTGAATAAAAACACAAAAGTTTTAGTAATTTCACAGTAAAGTAGTGACCGTCCCCATGCAAGTTGGTGTAGTGAGGGTCACTAATGTGATTAACAGGTCAGTATCCTAATTATCTTTGACCTCACCCAGTCCTCCAGGGGCTGCTAGGAGAAACTCCTCCCGGCCGATCCTCTTGATGATGGGCTTGCGCTCCTCGCTGTCGTAGGGGAACAGGTCTTGCGAGGCGCCTGTACTGTAGTTGAGGATCATGTACTGCGACGTGAGCGCCAGGCACAGGAAGTAGCCGTCCAGGCTGAGGGCGCAGGGCTGCTGCGGCGTGCCGAGCTCCTTCACCAGCTGCACGCGGTCCTCGTGCACCGTGTAGATCTGCACCGCTCGGCGCCGGGACGAGATCACGCCCAGCTCCACGCAGAAGGGGTCGGCGCTCACCGGGTTCTCGTTGACGCAGAAGGACAGCACGCCCTTGATCTTGGCGCTGCCCGACGGCACCACCTCCAAGGAGAGCATGTCATGGACGTAGATGGTGGCATCGCAGAGCACGATGAGGCGCTCGAGCGCGGAGGCAGCCTTCAGCTCAGACACAGCTTTCTTCAGTCCCAGGTGTTTCTGCTGGAGCTTCTGAGACAGGTAGACCACGCTGCCTTTGGCTATGGTCTGCTCCTCCAGGAGGAAGTGGTGGATGAAGCAGTCGTTGGTGCCCACGTACAGGTACTTGCCACAGCACTCCAGGCACTCGATGTTGATGCGTGCCTTGTCCCCAGTCAGGAGCTCACGCTCCACCACGGGCACCAGCTCAAAGGCCTTCACGCTCATGATGCCTCACACATCCAGGTCTCTACAGGATATACACATATACTCCATTTTTAGACTGTGAGCGCAAACATCACAAATAATTCACTTTAGGAGCACGCATGAAGGCACACACCAGAGCAATATCAGAACATACCTAAACTATTCTCAGGGCATGCACGCACACACACTCATGAAATTAGCGGCACCCTGTGTTAGAAACACACATTAATGACCTGACTGTGCATGAAAACAGAACAGAAGACAATGTATATAATGATTCTGTTTCTAGTACTGAGGACAAAGATCTTTCCAATGTGACACGCATTATATCCAGCTAAAAAGCATACAGTCTGATTATCTTACGTATTTCCTGAGCCGATACTACCCACAGTTTTCACTTTCAAAAACCCTAGCCCTAATGACATCACCACAGAACTAATGAAAACATAACTTGTTTTAACTTGCTTGACTGGTTTGATAGCTAGCACTGCCATGCTTCAGTTACCGTATGTATTACCACTTTCTATGAACACACCAGTAACAGCATTAAAAGAACAATAATTTTAGGAAACACGGCAGGTGCATCACTAGCAACCTAGCTCACATACATTAACCGGCGATTTGGAACCCAAGTAACGTTAGCTAGCTAGCCCTCAACTAACGTAAGCAGTGTTATCTCCGCAAGCGAAAGATGTCAAATAATTTCCGAAGTTGTCCAGTCATCATATGACACACAGGCATAGAGGGAAATGAATCGTCCAGTCAACTGTTACAGCAACACAATTTTACAACAATCACACTTTCTGCTACCCCTGGCAAGATAGCATGTACGTTATGTTTAACTTGCTAACGAGCTAGCATTACACAGAAACCAGGATGTCGAATACAGAAAGCTTACAATTTCATCCTTATTCAACTGTACTGAGCACGCCTTGCGAAAAGATTTCTGGACTGCTTACGGTTCATTAGCAATAACTATTAAGTTTACCATTAATGGGCAACATATTCAATTGGGCAGCTAATACTGCACAGTACAGAACAGCAAAGCATAGCATAGCACATAACATGAAATAACTTAATGGTTACGTTATGATGGACTTCTGATCTAACTAGCTGTCTGTGTGCGACTGTGATCCAGGCCGCATGATTATGGCAAACCTTGCGGCTTGTCAAGTGGTGCGACAGGTGAATTGGTAAAGTCAGGCATGCCATACCCCATCCGTAAAAACATTGGCTATGTGTTAGGTGACGGCAGCTTTTCACGGCCTCCCCGCTTCCTCACTCCTCTCTCCACTCCCCTCTCACTACGGGCAAATGTTTCCTGCTACATTGCAAGTATATCCGGTCACGTGGATGAACCGCCTAAAGATGCTGTGGTACCTGGTACCACACAATGTTGTCAGAGACGTAAGACTGGAACATTCAAGAATCCGTAGTTGAAAGACTTGTGCTTCCGTTCTTCATACTGAAAAACCGGGAAATCAAGCTAACCACACCAGAACTAAGCCTAAAACTATTCTGTACTTATGAGTCCATAAAGATGAGGTGCAACTACATTAAAACGCCACAAGAGGGAGCCAAAGGCTTCAAATGTTGCTACATCCCAAACATCTTGAAACCTAATATGTTTGTTTGTGTGTTTATTTTAATATTCATGTTGAATGTATCGATATAATGACACTACAAATATATAAGTCTCTGAATACAAGCTGACAAATAATATGGCCTAGCCTACCTCATGATTTTTGTTCATCTAGGCCTAGCGCTTAGGCTACTGCCGGCTGCAGCTAGGTTGGTAGACTAACTCTTGCTAACAACAATTCTTCATTATTGCTGTAGCCTATCTAATTATCTTTTGAAAAATGAAAGCTGTAGCTTAAGCAAAGGAGAGGCACTGATGTATGTCATGTTTTGTTGTTTTCAGGAATGGGATGCTGGAATTGTATGAGGATCTCACTCTACCAAATGTACCTTTCGAGTTATAACCTTTGGTTACAGTTAATGTACGGATATTTTAAGATTAATTGAAGGTACAATTATACAATGTTTGCAGTATTACACTTCTAATAGTTTTTGTTCAGGATACATTTTTGTGAAGAGTTCATAGCAGTCTAACATATCATTATTACTCAAAAAATGACAAAATAAAAAAAAACAATTGGTAATGATTTATTGACAAAGCACCACTTACAGGATTACAATGACTTTTTATCTGACTTGTGTGAAATCCTTACAAGTACAAAATCTCATGTTAGTAAACACAAATACACCTCACAAATAAATTAGCCAAACTAAATTAGGCAAGTCCATCAAGCAAACCACAGGATTAGACACATTCTTTAAAATATGACATATATTTTAGCAAACAAATCAGCATAGTGCAGTGAATTGTATTTAACTTTTCTTTGTAGATTTCAGTAATCCGAGGCCTCACATGCAGAAAGCCCTCATAATATCATAAAAACCTCACAACATAAATTAGATTTGAATAATACTCATCCACCCCAAGATAACTGTTAGTGAACCTAAAGAAGCTGAAAACCTTGATATAAATGTGCTTTAAACATTTTGCTCAGAGAGCAATTCAATTCAATTCTCTATTCTCAGAGAGTGCAGAGCATTTGGGGCACTCTGAATATTCATCTCTCTGGACTGTGTGTCACTCTTCAGATTTCTTTGCCACAGTCTGGACACATGATGTCATCTCTCTCCGTCAGGAAGCCACGTCCCACCAGGGACACGGAGCACTTCTTGCAGTTAAAGCAGTCATTGTGCCACTGGCGCTCCTCGAAGGAGATGTACTTACTCCCACCAAGACCTATGGAAGACCACACAGTACAACACTCATATTAACATCTTTTCTTGAAGGGTCAAATCCCTATTAATGCAACTTAGAAAAATGATCATGCTTAGTAGGACCAAGGAAGTTGTTACAGAGCATTCCACCACAGCAATTTAAAGCTGTCACAAATAAAGCTGTTTAAAGCTGTCACATATTTAAAGCATACACATTCATCATTCACATCACAAAGCCTAAGCATCTCTTCACACAAATTTGCGTGTGATTAAATGCTATTATGTATTGTTCAAACGGGCCGGTAATAAGAGTCAAGGCCTGGATGGTGATACACAGCTGCGCCTGCGTACCACTGATGGGGGTGGTGCAGGAGGCACACTTCTTGGCATACAGGTTGCAGAAGCAGTTGAGGCAGTAGGCAAAGTCATCTCGGGAGGTGAAGCGCTGCCCAGACAGCTGCTGCTTACAGCCAGTGCACAGGAAGCAGTCTTTGTGCCACGGCTGCTCATGATAGGTCACTCCACCCGTGGTGATTGGCTGATGAGGGACAGAAGGAATAGTAACAGTGTCATTTTTCATCCCTTTGTGTCGTCTGGTTACCTGAGCTTGATATGTCCTGCCTGAGTGCTAGTAGTTATAATAGTCTTTATTCAAAGCACAAAAGGAAGCCTATCAATAATATATGGTTCATTTTGTGTCCTCCAAAATCACATTCTTTTTCGAAGAATTGACATGAGTTGTAAATTCCTTCATAAAGCATAATGTGTCTGCAATAGAGTTCATATGATGAGAGTCAGCTTGTTATTTGTGCACTGACATTCCACTGCACGTGTCTGTTGGACTGATACCTTTTTGCATTGCACACAC
The DNA here is from genome assembly GCF_900700415.2 of Clupea harengus. Lineage (NCBI taxonomy): Eukaryota > Metazoa > Chordata > Actinopteri > Clupeiformes > Clupeidae > Clupea > Clupea harengus. The sequence goes on along the minus strand of NC_045172.1, from coordinate 1,365,249 downwards.
TGCATGGCAAACTGCTTCTCATAGCAGGGCACGCAGTAGTTGTGGTTTTCCTTTGGGATGAAACTCTTGGTGCCAATGGGCTGCTGGCAGCGTTGGCAGCTGAAGCATGTTTCATGCCAGCTGTTGCCCTTATGCTCCATCTTCCTGGAGCCTAGAGAGAGAAATGTGTGTATGAGAGGGGGAGAGAGCAATAGAGAGAGAGATGGAGAGAGAGAATGAACTCAAGAAAAAAGAGAGAACAATGTGTGTACGAGAGGGGGAGAGAGCAATAGAGAGAGAGATGGAGAGAGAGAATGAACTCAAGAAAAAAGAGAGAACAATGTGATTATGAGAGGGGGAGAGAGCAATAGAGAGAGAGATGGAGAGAGAAAATGAACTCAAGAAAACAGATAACTATGGAAAAGATGAACTGATATAAGAAATAAAGGCAGGATTTCAAAGTTGCTTGGAAGTCTTGGATGTGAACTGACCTGGCATGATGGTCTTCTTGCAGTCGAAACATTTGGAGGAGTACTCGTTGGAGTAGCACTCGGTGCACAGGAGCTGCTCATCTTTGGTGGAGAAGGGCTTGTCCACCAGCGTACGGCTGCACTTGAAGCAGTGGAAGCAGTCTTCGTGCCAGTGGCGGTCCTTGTAGGACAGATCCTGGAGGAGAGACAACCAGCAGATAATCTGTTGAACAATGCACTGTGCCGTGTTTAGACAACCAGCAGATAATCTGTTGAACAAGGCACTGTGCCGTGTTTAGACAACCAGCAGATAATCTGTTGAACAAGGCACTGTGCCGTGTTTGGTCCATGTCCCATACAGCCTTTTTCGCTAAACCTTCACAGAAAAGTGGCTGATGAATATTTAGACATTTAAACATAGTTGGTTTGAAGACATTAAATGGTATTTGCTTAAACATCTACATTAAATGGTTTTCCATATCAGTGGGAACAAATGACTGTGGTCTACATTTTTTTTCCAAAAAGTGCTCAGCACGCAAATTAGTTGAATGTGATGCCATGTGCTTAATTATCCCCAGGAATTCAGTGAAGGAGGTAGACACGAGCACTGATTAAGACCCTGTCCTGGGCCTGTGGAAGAGGACAAGAAATTAACCATGGAAGATGATGAGAAATAAGAGAGAAAGACAGAGCAAATGAGGCTCTTCATGTTCCAAGTTCCACTGAGGTTTGACTAAACGCTTAAATCTCCTCCAGATCAGACCTCATTATAATATAATGTGACACTAATGATGTTTGCATTCCACTTAACTTCTCTGCCTGACACCCCCTCCAACTCCTTTACTCTGTATGTAGTATATCAGACATGCATTACATCAAATGCTTAGTTACAAGTAGAAGTACATGTCAGAATAGGACACATTGAAGGGAACAATTTTACAGACTCCTTTTACAGATCCTTTCCAATCCAAATGACTGCCAGGGACGGCAGGAATGTCCTCTTTGTCCAGGTGAGGGGAGAATGTCAGGAGGTGATTAAAGTGTCCTCAGTGGAATGGACCTTGCTGTCCAGAGAAGGGAAACCTAGACCAGACCAAAACCAGTGCAAATGGACTTACCCTACTTGTATCAGTATTATCTGAGGGTCACCAACAGAGACCAACCCTGTCATAAAGCATGTCATAAAGATTTAAGCATTGGTCAAATATGATATTTTGATCCTAGTGTTTGGTGAGATCTAGTGTTCATGCATATTTGTCCTCCATACGCACAGGGATCTGAGGGTTGGGATTAAGAGATATTACCCTGATATAGAAACCTGTCTGGCACAGTTACATCTGTCTCCCGCTCGCCTGTGTCCCCGGCAGGTATGTCCTGCAAAGACCCTCCTATTCTATCCCAGGACTGGCACTCACACAGGACTCAGCCCCTCATACCACTCACATCCCCCGTACACATGACACCGTGGTAGGAAACCCTCATTCACTCACACATTACCACTCAGAAGGTGGGTTTGGTGCTCTGTGCATGTGTTTACATACAATCACTTCAGGGAGGTCACTGATAGCACTTATAGTGTTGGAGTTACCCTGCTGTTGCAGCCAATGGGCTTCTTGCATTCCTCACAGGTGTTGGAGTAGAGGCTCTCGTAGCACTTGACACAGTATGGGTTCTCTTCACGCAGCACATACTTCTTCCCAAACAGGGACTCCTTGCAGTAGTGGCAATCATAGCGCTCAGACATTTTCTTTCTGGTTGTACTTTCCGATATCCTTTCTACAATGGTGAATAGAGGGAGGTATTTGAAAAGCTTGAAAGATATTCTCACAGCCAGATATAATGTTTGAAAAACTCAGTAACCAGTGTTAATTTGGACAAACACAATAAGGAAAGCGTGGAAACGTCTTGGCATAGGAATTTGATATCTGAAAGCGGGATGGGTGATGCAGAGTGAAGCAAGCTCCCCGGCAGCATGCAGCTGTTGTGTGTCCCAGAGCTAATCTCACACTATCCCCCTGTCTCCCTCACCCTCACCCTCACCCTCAGCCTACAGCATGACTGAGTCTTGGATCACTGAAGTCTTGGGAACTCTCATAATGTCCCTCCTACCTTTGTCTAACACCACTTCAGCTCCAAGCGCTGATCTCTCACAAAGAGAGAAATGGTGTTGACTGCTGGAATACAAAAGACACATCTTGTGAGGCGGCTTTCACATAAAAACATATCAGTTTTATAAAGGTTGTACAAGTAGGCTGACTGAGGTGAGTTGAACACAGGTGACAACTGCATCAATGAAGGTTTAATGCTCGTTTAAAAACTGATGTTTGTACAGATCCTTATTCATCATTATGTAGTATACTGAACTAGCAGAAGTGCACTTCTATGTATTCTTCTCTCAGATAATAATTCAAGTTCTAGCTTCTTGCGCTATAATCAGGGGAATGGCAAGAGCCCAACTGCCTTGTTATCGTCAAATATCATTAGAGTTAGAATACTGTAAGTGTAGAGGTGTTAACCACATGCTGTAAATGCTTGTGTTAATGTAAGACCACAGTGTAAATGTTCAGCAAATTGCGTGGATAAGTCAGACATTCCAGAGGAATGCATTTGTCTTTCATTCTCTAAGGAATATAATTGTCTGTTTTTGCATATTGGAGTTCATGGGCAAAAGACCTTACGCAACACTCATCTTAATAAAGTGGGCAAAAACAATGTGGAAAATAATCATAATCATGATCATGAAATAATATTAGAAATCTGCTTAGCATATCATACAGTTCATAGTAACTCCCTTCTCCTAAATTATGTATAGCAGCCATTTCATATCAAAGTATCTCTATCTATAGACAGCAGAGAAAAAGCCACTTTGGTGCAATCTCTAAGTGGAGTTGGCGGGCCATGGTAGTCAGAGCACTGCTGTTTGATCTCGCCACATTCTGACACCATCATCTGTTTCTTGGATGAGATGGGTGCCTCGAAAGGACCAGCTGTCCCCCTGGCCCTCACCATCTCTCACCATCTCTCACCGCGGCACCGCAAGCCTCCCCATCTGCCACGGAAGCCGTGATGACACACCGAGCTAATTAAAGACAATGAGAGGAGGGCTCTGGAACCTGAGCTTTGGTTTTAGCCAAAACAGGCCGGCACAGACAGAAAGGTCCATTAAGCCCCCGGTACTATTTACAGTCCTGCACGCAACCCTACAATCCTAGGCCACTCCATACCCAAGCTTGAATAGAGTGCAAATACAGCTCTACCAGCAGCACTGCTATCGGATCAAATGTCAGTCATTGCCCAAAACTGGTCATGGTAATTGGTAAACAGTTATCCATTTAACTAACTGACTAGTTACAACTAAGTGACAGCTATGTTGGCTGGAGACGCAAGGAACACGAACAGCTCCTTTGAATAATATTCTGTATGAGATTTTTCTGTCTTGATTGTCCACAGACACAATCCACCCCAAAGTCAATATTTCAAGAGTGACTGTTCAACACTTTCAATTGTTATAATGTATTCTGAGTCAGACAAAACAATTCATGCTATGCCATTAAGAACTACTCAGTGCAAGGATGCTAATGGTTAGTGTGGTAGGTCACTGAGCTATGACTTACTTATCCGGCTGCTTCATTGGGCCAATTGGGGAGCACCGCAAGAATTCAAGCGGATATTTTACAATATCATGCTCACGATAAACTAAAGCATTTAATATCTGTCTTGCTCTTCAACAGCATGTCATTGTGCACTTGTTTAAACAATCACACAAGACCATATTAATATAAGGACGTTTGTGATTACTTAATGTGATTTACTTTAAATCCACATTGCAACTTGTATGTCATGACATGCACCTGAGCAATGCACTCCACAGCTGCAGACAAAGATGCACTGTTAGTGCCCTGAGTTTGAGTTAGTGCCGCAGGCCCTCTTGAGCATTACTGCCTCACAGAGGACCACCATCAGTCAAGAGGGCAAAAATAGAATAGGGATTGGATTTGAAAGCAAGTTTTCTGTCAGCTGGGTGATGGAGGAAAATTAGTGAGTTATACCAAAAAAGAGAAAAGAGCAGTGGGTAAGAGTGAAGGAGCGAGGAGACAGGGAGAGAGAGAGAGAGAGAGAGAGACAGAGAGACAGAGAGACAGAGAGAGGGAGGTTCAGTAGAGATGCGTAGAGAGTAGACAAAGACTTACCTTCTTGTGGTGTGTGTCTACGAGAGGAGTCGGTGCAGACTGAGCCGGGAGCAGACTAGCCAGCCCTTTTTTTCTCTTTATTGGATTAGTCCACCTCAGGCTTGTGTGGTGTGGTGGGGTGACCAAGGTGGGCTGGACCCGGCTATCACCGCTATAAATACAGATTGACTCCTGAAGTGCGTGGGGCAAACCCCATTCTGACCAGTGACCTTTTATGGCATCGCATTATTATGTGGAACACACACACACACACACACACACACAGATGCCCCCCCACCCTGCACATACACACAGGTACACAGACACACACACACCCTGCACACACACACAGGTACACACACACACCAGCTACTTCTTATGGAAATGGCCGAAAACGTTTGAAGCTTTTGAAGTTGCAAAAAAATGTATAAGAGCAGTCACATTAATTAAAATACATACGTTGAAGTGCCGTACTGTTATATATGAGAAAGGGGTTCAGTACCAGTCCAAATGAGAGGGTCCATTATCTTCAGCCACTGGACAAAGGATTTAGACATGGAAGACTGACCCAGCTCTCATTACTCACACAGCCCTAGTTAGAAGTGTAAAGTGCGTAACCATGACAACTAGGATGTGCCTGGGTTGTAGGTGCATACACACCTGTATACTTACACACTAAATGCTGTTGTGTACCTGAGGCTTTGAGTTCACAATGAGCAGGACACTATTGAATGAAGACCTTATTTCACCCCTTCAGGATACAGTAGGGATATATCTGCCTTTGGGACTAAACAGCCAAGTTAAAGTCCTCTAGAACTCTCTGCCAGAACTCTCTGTCAAGCCTGAAACGTTGGATGATGTTCACTGGTCACATAACCACTTACCACCATTGTGTAACTCCTTAATCAGAGACCCTGAAAACCTGGATAGTTATAGCATAGAAGAGAACCATTCACACAAGAGGTGATGCCTCCATGGTGTGTTATGTTCATCTGCTCCAATAGCCATAGCATCTCCTACTGTGGCAAACAATGGCATACCTTAGGTGGCAAACTAAATCAGTTGCAAAAGCTTTGTTCAAATATTTTTGATTCACTGACGTGTGCAATGCATTCCATTTTGACTATCACTAGCACATCAACTCCTATTTGGCTAAAATGTGGACAAAGTTGTGTGGTAAATAGTCTATATAATATTACTAGATTGTTTATGCAACTCATGTCTGAGAAGGCAAACTCAAGACTGTGGCTGAATTAGATTCTCTCTGACCACAAAGGAAGTGGTCAGCGCCCTAACCCCCCCCCCCCTCCCGTGCCCTCCACGCCAGGCCCATGTGCAGTTATGCAACGTGGGGGATTATTCTCTTGTATTTTCTTTTGGCGGATGGGAGACTGTGGGAGAGCTTGTGATGGGTCTGGAGTATGGGGGGAGCCTCAGCAGCTGTTCCGCCTGTCTTGTGCCAGTCTCCCAGGGCATTCTCAGGGGCACACGCACGGAGGGTGGGGATCCTGGAGCTCAAATCCATCACCAGTTAACACACAGTTTCCACAGGCATTATGGTTACCCCATATGGGCCTGACAGCATGCTATAAACACACACACACACACACACACACACACACACACACACACACACACACACACATCAATAACCTCCACAAAGAACAGGAGAGGTTGCATGCCGCCGATCTTCTGACTTAATTTGTTCAAAGGCTCCTGGGAGGGATTTAAGCAGTGTTACAATCACAAAGTCTTTATTAATGTTTATGGAGTGCATAGGATGATGATGTAGTGGCCTAGAATGCCTTCGTTGGCTCCTCTCGCTCTGCAGTGTTACTTCAGCAGCGTGCCACACGCCCACAGCGCTGAGTCGAACTGGTTCTCTCCAGCATTACAGGACAATTATATTTGTGGATTTCTGAGAAAAGTCTGAACAAGAACTGTGCTGAGCAGAGCAAAACATCAATATACAGTAAAGTGAATAAATGTTAAACAAGATAATCATGTTTATATTTTTTTTAGAATATAGGTTCGGAGTGTTTTTCATAAGCTTTTGCCGAGCTGCTTCATAAGGACTTTATTTTAATGTGATAAAGGGACTTGATTTTAATTTGATTTGAGTTGGCCTCACATGAGTATCCAGACCAGTCTGAAGAGATCTAAATATAGTCCATTTCATAAAGCAATCAGAGGACACTTATGCACTCTGGAAAACAACTTGAATGGACACTGGGTAATCATATTGCTTCAAGCTGCAGGTTCCATCACGGCAAAACAGGATCAGGTTTGCCTATTGCACTCCAAATATCAAAGTAGCCATCACAAAGACTGTCTATTACACTCAAAATATCAAAGTAACCATCACAAAGATTGCAACCTGAGGCAAACATGTAGTTCGACTGACCAAACTAGACTTGAATCCCCACACACAACCCTCTCTGAACCCTTCTTGTGTTGGGACAATGAGCTATCTCAGGACCAAGCTGCAGCCAAGCTCTCCCTCAGCTGATAAGGCGGGGGGATAAAGCGTCCAGCTGACAAGATGACACTAACTGAGGTGCCACATAAACCAACATCTCACAGAGCAGGACAGGTCATCAGATATCCTGCCTGGAGTGCCAGGGTTGTAAATTATCCAGCCCATAGCAGCTGGACAAAAAAACTCTAATGTGCTTGTCTTGATGTGCTATTTCAAACATAATAAGGATTCTTCACAACAGTGTGAATTGTAAGGGTATTTATGTTGAGTGATTTTTAGTCAGTTGGCATTTTGGCCAATTATGTAATTTAGCCAGTAACGTTTGGTGAAAAACACCTCATTACAGCACAGTGGACGTGTGTGTTAGGAGCAGAAATGCTTCCAGGACTTTCAGGTGTCTTCTCTCAGCAGTGACTAGAGAGTTTCTGAAGCCTAAAAATGTCAGCTTTGAACCTGTCAGAGAATATGAGTGACAGCTGGCCATTCAGCTAACATTGATATCATAAAACTGAAGTGTTCAATATGCTTTGTTAAATATGCAAATAAATAAATAAACATACACGACAGACCAGTTTTCTTTTGATGTAAATCACAGATAAGCACTGACTTCAGCCTGAGAGGAGAAGTGATGACGGACAGTGGATAAGGGCCACAAGCTCCATATCACAGACAGTCCAAACCCACCTAATATCCTGGGGCTTAAGATTGCTGGTTGCTGCCTGCTCACATGGCCTGCTTGTTCCGTCTCCCCACAACAGTTGCGTTTTATTTTGGAGATAGGAGCTCCCCACTGGTGTGTGGGCACATTCCAGACCCCCTTCTGACGCATGGCTGGAGGGTCCACTAAGGGTTTCAGGGGAGCTGTTGCAGAGCTGAGTGTCTGTAAAGAGATGAGCCTGTCAACATGAAATTCAGGCCACCATAAGAGTCACCAAAAAGTAATTTCTACAACAGATACCATTAGAGACTTGACTATTCTCTAACGCTAAAAATTGATTTTAGAGTAATGCATCTTGTTGTAAGGACAAATACGAGCAGTTACAGAGAACAGATTATATTTAATCTACAGGAGGAAAGGTGTCAGGCTGGGACATGCCTGATTGAGCCAATAACATTGATAAGCCCGTTACCTGAAGCAACAGCACTTTTGAAGGTATGGGATCCATCGGACAGTAAAGAGTACAGTTCAGTCACGTGGCTGACATGCGGAATGCTGGTGAAATGGGCAGGTGTAAAACCTGAACAACTCTGACAAGGGCCAAATGTTGATGGCCAGTTGACTCGGTTGGAGCACCTCCAAAACGACACATGACTTGGGGGCATTTGTCCTGCAGTGGTGAGTACCTGAGTATCTGAGGAGGGTGAAGAGTACCCAACACATATCACCAGTCTGAGGAGAGTACCCAACACATATCACCAGTCTGAGGAGGCTGAAGAGTACCCAACACATATCACCTGTCTGAGGAGGGTGAAGAGTACCCAACACATATCACCAGTCAATGCGAGATCTGTGAAGGGTAACCCATCTGGGCTGGGCTGGGTCTCTGTGGCACAAGTTACAGAAAAGTTTAACGACGATTACAGGAGGAAAGTGTCCCAACACACAGGGCATCACACCTGGCTGTTCATGGATCTGTGTGACCAGTCAGAGTGGCCATGCCAATCCTTGTCCATTACCAAAAACAATCCTCGTCCACTACCAAAAGCACCTGCACTGGGCGTGCAACCACCAGAACTGTCATTTGGAACAAGAGAGGGTCACCTGATCTCTCAAGTCAAGTTCTCTTTGACATCATGTGGAAGGACAGATATGCAAATACCATTTATCAGGAGTAGTGATGGCACCAGGATGCAGTTAAACCCCAAGCCTGATCCATAGCCAGTGCCATCACTACTCCTGATTAATGGTATATGCATATCTGTCCTTCCACATGATGTCAAAGAGAACTTGACTTAACTTTACTCCACCTCACAACCTGCAGGACTGAAGGGATCTGCTGCTCATGTCTGGGGGCCCGACACCAGAGGGCCCCTTCAGAGGTCTTTAGAGTCCATGCCTTGGTTTATTGGGGCTGTTTTCACAGCAGCATATTGGGCAGGTGGTCGTGATGTTTTGGCTCATTAAGGTATGATGGGATGTACTATAACGGCTGGCATGATACATATTCAGTGTTCTTCAGCTGTCGAGAGCAGAGCTACCACAAGTTCCTTTCAAGCTAACATTCCAAGGGTTGCTACAAGGAACACCTCATCAAAGTATTGACCAATGAATCTTTCTTCCCTGAGAGCTAAGGGCGAAGCATACAACTCATTTCCGCTCAGCGGAAATTAGGAAATCAGGCTTCATGACCTCGGCCATGAAACTCAATTCATTAAGCTCAGGATGAGACATGGAAATTCTAAAAAACAAATTAATATCACCCCCATGACAAATGGCAGCCTCTTACAGGAATAAAATATAAAGGTCAGTTTAATCCAATGACCATGTTCTTCCAATTACCCATACAAAGACATGGTTTGACGATGCAGAGGAATTGACAATGCATTACACAAATGAAATAGACGCTAATGAACCATTGTTAGTGGCCTTCCGTGGCCTGCCCACCTTGTGTGCCTGTGCTTTTTCCCTCTCTCTCTGCAGTAGGTGAACTGGTGCACAGGTGTGTTGGATTTCGTCATGATTGGCAGGGGGATAAGAGGTCTGCTCTCCACTCTGGCTGGGGCTCTCCCGTCCTCTCCGACGGCATTTGGATTTTGGTTTCTGCTTTACTTACACCCCTAGACACTGACTGGTGCTACATTTGTGCTTTTTTCTCATTATACTGACGTTCTTTACATTCTTTATAATTTTTTAAATAAATGTACGTATTAATTGCAACCTGTGCGTGGCCTCCCGTTCATGTTGTCATGCTGTGAGCCAAGCGTGCGTAGCAACCATGCACTCCGATGATGTTACCAGTTGACCGTGGACACTGGCAGAGGTGTCGGTTGATAAGCACAGGACCTGGGTATTGAATGGAGATATGTGTTTTATGTGCCACCAGAAACAACCCAAGGCGGCACCATGGTAAAGAAAGAGACATCAAATCATATGGGTTTCATTCAGCCAGAGCATGTTCAGACATTTGGAATCTCTAGTCAGTTTGGCTGTCAGTTCCTCCATGTACTACAGTCAGTGCTGAATGGGCTTTTTAAAGAAACAATCATCTACTGTTTATATGATGAGTGGCCGAATGTGATGTTTTAATGATTCAGTGTTTCAAGAAGGCACTTCCAATCTCAGTCATAAAATATTATTCTACTTTCTAAAGACAAGTATAACCTTTTTCATATTGACGAGTTTGTGACAGAACTCGTGGTATAGAATGAAGGTTGAAGAAATTCAATACAGCTGTTTTGGCTCACAAGCTCACAAAACCAATGATAATTAGACCACACATTTACACCATTTCCCCCTCCACTCTAAAGGACCTTTCTATTCTGCATATGTGACTGAGGAAGGAGTCTGGTCATCTCCCCAGCCCCAATCACTAGGTCACAAGGGGAGCTCTGTTGACTACTTTCCCCTGTTTGAAAAGGTCATGCTTTGATCTGGTAACATGTGTTCTGGGATTGATTTGATCAGGTTTTTAACTGCCATGGACATGTTTCAGAAGTAGGTTTTTTGGAGAAAAAAAAAGAGTTACAAAACATTTATACTTCATACATTTATAGAAAACTTATACTCAGACTTATACTTTATAGAAAACATGTATACTATACTTATACTATAAATATGTATACTTAAACATTTATACTTACTTATATTCATACATTTATACTACTTTCAAATACTGAGAATATGGCGATAAACATCTTCTGCATCATCATAACGAAAATCTGAAAATCTCATTTTCCTAGAATATTTGAACGTTTCCAAAATATTTTGATTAACTTAAAATGTTCTCCTGACTAAATTGTATTCCCTCTTATCAGATGGTCAGATGTAATGACTTGTTTGAAGACATTTATGTTTGAAGCAAACAAATATCTTAAATGCAGAGGTAGTTCCATCATAGTAAGGTGCTAAAATTCAATTCCAAACCAAACTTAATTTATCTTAATCTCTTACAAATGAGCAGTTCACTGAAATTCTTGCTATGCTATGCTAATTGCATACAGAGTCACTCCTGTGTGGCTCTCTGCTCAAACATGCACTGATGATCCTGGACTTTCCCAGTCGAAATTAAGTCTCTCACAAAATTCCACAGCTGTGAAATGTCATTTGATGCCAATTGCTATTTTCTCTCTTCTTTTTACCATTTTTACATGTACATGAACATACTGTTTCAAGATTACACCAGGTTTGTTTCCATTGGACAAACTCATCTACAATGAGAGTCACACCACCCTCCTCTTTAAAGAGTGCTTCGTGCAGAGGAGAGTAGAGTAAGATGAGCCGTTTCTTACTTCTTACTATAAGTCGACCTATAGCCAAGGGAAATGAGACCAAAATAAAGCTCTGTATACAACAAACTCAGCTAATGCATACAAGTCCAGGATGTGGGCAATGAAATGAAACCTTAACAGTGTGCCTAACTCAAGCCAATACAATATGAAATAAAACCTTAACAGTGTGCCTAACTCAAGCCAATACAATATGAAATAAAACCTTAACAGTGTGCCTAACTCAAGCCAATAAAATATGGGGTCCCAAAAAAAGTAGTCTTGTGGCTCAACTTGCCCCATGTTAGTGGTTAGTTGGGCCATCTGGGGAAACAGTTACTAACTTATACTAACCAGATTTTAAAGTATGAGTCTAGATGTAACTATTAATAATTATATTCCCATTCTGCTACTTGTATTGGTTTTCATTAAATAAATACTATAACTAATTTGTCCACAGTTTTGACACCTGTAGATGGCTTGCCAGGATTAAATAATTGACATGGAAGTCATAAAGCCTTTTTTCTCTTGAGGAACATCCACGGATGAATTCTTTTTCACTTAATTACGTGGAACTCACGTGGCATGACAGCTGTTATACATTTAAAATATGAAATGTAATGTCAGTTATTTGTTGTTGGGATGCAACACTGATTTAAACACCAAACTTAACTTGAATTTACCCCCAAGGCTCTAGCTCATTCTGCCCCACAGCCACAATTGTGGGGTAAGTGCTTAGTGTAGCACACACAGAGGTACACTTTGCTTTCATTCACGTTTTCACACACTGCCAGTTCATTAACATATCTGATATACTTTTTCCCCACAGAGAATCCAACCCACTGCTCACATTTAGTCTTAAGTGCAGAGCTGCCTCATGATGGTTACTGTAGGGTTTGCTTCCATAGGTCCTCCAGTGGAATGCAAAAAGAGACAACTGTAATCTTATCTGACAGACAGGGCCAATCCATCCAGCAAGGGAACTAAGTGTTGACAATATAAGTAATTGCCTAATACTATACCAATTAACACGTCTAAGCCTGAACGGTCAGATGAAACTTGATGCATGCATGTAGCAGCTGCTTCAAGACATCTGAAAACGCTATATACCTGGACACAAGTGGATACAACCAAACAACTTCATTCGAGAAAGGTAAGGAAATGCTAAGATAATGTATACAGCCTGAAGTGTTCTGTTCCACCATCCTACAATGCCATTCACATTTTTAATGTATTTCTTTCATCTGTAAAGCACTTTGATTACTAGTGTGTAGCAAAAATGGTGCTATGAAAATACACTCGCCAAATGTTGTTACTTTTCTGTGGTTTGGGGGAGTTCTGAGTTATTTGCATGCATGCATCAAATTGGCAGGAGGGGATATTTTTCCTGCAAATTTCACTGGAAATATACTGACCTCTCCTGGCAGTATGCGCAGGTTCAATGTGACGTCATATTAAAGCGACGGCGTTGGCAGCTCCTTAAAGAAACATCGCGTGCCAGTGGTTTCTGAAAGAGGGAAACTACAGATCCACTAAAATGTCTGTTTTTCATGACGAAATCGAAATAGAAGATTTTGAATATGACGAAGACACAGACACTTACTATTACCCTTGTCCTTGTGGAGATAAATTTGCAATTACAAAAGTAAGTTTACGAATTCGCGTGCATGTGGATTGATGGGCTTCAAGTTGCAAGCCAGCTAACCTACTTTTTTTTGCTTTTGCACTAGTCACATTACATATAGTTGGAAACGTATCTTAATTTGGATTCATATAATGACATCCCTATCTAGAGTTTGATAACCATACGCGTAAATAGCAGAGTGACAACATAGTTTAACAGAATTCCGTTAGGTTGGTAGACTTGAAAATATTTTGTAACATTAACTTAAACCATTAGCAAGCTTCGGCTCTGTGTGTTTAAGGGTCTGGGGTTTTTTGTGACAGAACGTAACTTTATCTTGTATTTACTCTTACAGGAAGATTTGGAGAACGGTGAGGAAGTAGCGACGTGTCCCAGCTGTTCCCTTATAGTTAAAGTCATCTATGACCAGGTTAGCGAGACTGTTTTATATGTGTGGTGCAACATACAAGTGTCAAAGCTAATGCAACACGAGCTAGATTTAGCCTACTATCCTACCAGTGCAATGTTTTCTCATACAGTATTTGTTTGAGGAAAGTGTAACAAGAGGTGCCTTGCTGTATGATGACTGAAATATTACAGCTCATGTGTGCTCTCCATCTCATTCACAGGAAGACTTCATGAGTGGGGAAGTTATAGAAGCACCTACTACAGACAGGAGGCTGGAGCTGACCCAGAGTTGACGGCCTCGACTCAATTAGGCCTCCACCTGTTTCCATATGAGACAAGATTAACTTATTCATGGATGTATGCACGCAGAGGTGCCAGGTGACCTCTAGCTCAGGTGATGGACATGATATCACCACGTCGGTTGACAAGACAAACACAGGACTGCCATTTTTGCACAACCTTCTTTTAAATTCGTTTTTTGGAAGCTATTTATTTTTTTATAGTATATATAAAGCCCTCTGTACACCTTGAAAATGCAGCATGTGTCTCTTTACAAAATATGAAAGCAGTAGAGGGAGCAAGATGAAGAGAAAGCCAGGAGCCTGGTGTTTTGGTAGCTTGGACACCACCAAGTGGTGAGACACGGTTGGAACATCCATGTCGTTCTCATCTTCATTCAAATTGTAAGAGGTGTGGCCTGTTACAAGCAGAGGTACTCTATTCTAGTGATCGGGTAGCTAGCTGGTAATATTAGTTCAGATTTGAATTCAGAACTCTTATTTAATACACAAATTCAGGAAGATTTATCTTTTAACCGTTACTAGACCTTTTTTCATTTTGGTACTGTGCTAAAATAACAAGCTGATTGTTTATTTTTTTGTTTTAATTGTACAGAGTTCTAGGAAAAGAGAACACATTTTCCAGCTTACTCCTTGTCTAGCCAGAATAAATAGTGGGAATCAGTGGAAGGGCCTTATCATAGCATGAACATATGTGTCAGCAATATCTCAGAAATAGCCCTCTAGTCAAGGGAGGGTTGACCATTCAATGTAGATTAGCTTTCTCTCAATTGGCATAATGGTAGAAAAAGATGATACCTGTATTGGAAAGTGTGTGTGTGTGTGTGTAAAGGAACCATCCTTGTTCATTTCCTTTGCATTTGGTATACTCAAAATGCAATGTAAACAAAGTCCTTTCAATTTGGTCAAACCCCAACAGTGAAAGGATTTAATTAACATATTTACATATATGTAAAAAAAAAAAAAAACATATCTGATTCATTTTTTTTCAATACGTACTACTACTTTTGTATTCCACCTAATGAGGAGTTGGAATAGATTTAGGATGTTCTAAATGTACTAAAAATTCTAATTGCAAGCAATTATGCCTGCATTTCGATTCAATTTATAAAATATCAGGAAAAATGTGGTCATTTATGATTCCAAAAGCTAATTACTACACTTCTTTAAATTAATTGTATTTTTGAGTCAGTCCAAACTTTATTAGTGACGTGCATGACCTACAGTAAAGACTGGGTTCCTTCAAAGCAAAATGATGCAGTTAACATGCACATGAAAGCACTCTTGTTTTATGTTTTTTAGTTTGTGTTAATAGTATCAAGAACCTTCCGCCTCCAGTCCTTCACTACATAACGTCTCTGCTTTTTGCTGGCCTTCTAACCAGCCATCTTACAAAACATACATATTTAACACAGGACCACTCTTTCTCAATAACAAATGACTAGTAAATGAATGAACACTTCGCTAATTCATTTCCATAAACATTTAATTCATGTGGTGGACATAACGAAGAGGAATGTGACCCATACAAAATGTTCTGAAGAGCTCTTAAATCAATACTCTGCTGCCACGAGTTGTCATTAGGCATTTGTATAAAACATGAAGGCTGTTCATCACGGAACAGGCGTTTCAGCAACCCCACCCCACGAAATGAGGACTTGAGAATATGCAATGTTGCAATGTTCAGTCTGAAAAATGTTTGCATTGTGGGATAGTCATACATATTTTTCTGAACTGAATTCAGCTCTCTAAAACTCCCTTATGGAACGTCCTTAGACAATCTATTTGTCTTTCCTCTATGCTCTGATTAAACCCAAGTATATACTTCCTTTCATACTGTTTTACGCAGAAATTATAAAGTAGTCTACCTGACCTTGCTTAACACAGAATGCACTTTGCTGCCCTGATGTGATATTAAGAGGCGTGCATACTCTCATCATGGCTCAATCCAGAATCTATCTGATGTGCAGGAAATCTACAGAGAGGAGTCAGTTAATCGAACCGCATTCTCCAGTGCAGTTCTCAATAGTTCAGTCAAAAATACAGTAATATTTACAGGGTAGACTGTAAAACAACTAAGGGATACACCCATCCCTTTCTGCACATATAAATAACTACATCATCACGATCTGGCAATATGCCCATCTGTCAGCAGTACAAGAGCATCTAGTCATGATCAGGGCTGGCTTTTAGAAATTAGCATAAGCCCACAAATGTCACACTCAAGGTGAAGATGGCCCAAAATGTGTCACTCAATGACTTCCATGACTAGCAGGGTCAATTAGGAAGCTCATCAAATTAACACTCTCATCAGCATCAGTTTCTCCCACCTCTGTCAAGCGCGTGCCCTCTGAGACAACGCGATTGCCGATTCTGCCTTGGCTGCGATGACGTCACTCTGCTAGGCAGTGTGGGCTGTGCCGAAGGTAGGGAGACTGGAGCTGACTGACTAGCAGACTTTCTGGGCCTGCGAGAAGGGAGCTAGGAGTCAAGAAATCAAACCAAACGGATTTTTACTCCGAAAGTTTAAAAAGCAAATGCTGCCCAGGTTAAACCACAAGACCACCTTGTTACATTGAATCGCCGCTTTGCACGAGCAGTCAGGCGTAACAAGCAAGGTAAGACCGACAATGAGAATGAACAGAACTGAGTGTAAAGTTGATGTGATGGTGGTAGCTTGACGGGAGGTAGAGTTGGTGATGATTGCTAGCGGCAGTGCCTTTACTTCATTCGGAAATGTTGTTGACTGAAACGCTACTCTGACAGTTGAATCCCCATGAGGAAAGTTTGAAACGAATACCAAGTGACAGAGAAGTCGAATGCCACTGATTTGTATTTGTAGTTGGTTGATCCTCGTCGTGCAATGTGGCTTTGTGTGTGGTGTTCGTCAATACAATAGGCAGTGGGGTGGTACGTTAGCCTGTGGTGGTGGTGGTGGTGGCGGTGTTTGGTTGTTTTTGAACATTGCGGTTAAGGATACGTTTTCCTGTAGCTGCACAGCTTTTACGTGCAACAGAACTTATATCCAATCGTTTTGATATAACTCAGTTTTCTTTTTCGCATCTACTTATCTGGCTAAATCATCCATCATTCGTGCTCCGCACATATCAGATTTGACGCCGTACTTGTAAGGAGCTGCTTACGCCGTGGTGTCGACACATCAATTTGCAGAATTTAAAAACCGATCTGTAAAAGCAACACTGACACAAATATCAGTCAGCGCAGATAAGTCATGTACAAACAGACTGGATGTTCAGTTGACAGCTTCAGAATTGTCTCTGACATGGGATCACCTTATCAGCACTCCAGTAGTTACTTTCTCTCTGAGGTTTCAGCAACACATACATGTAAACACACGCACACACCGATGTAGTAGTCTAGGCTAGTGGAGGTAGTAGAAGTAGGAATAATAATAATAATAATAAAAAGAGTAACAGTAAACAACAATAGTCATTTTAAACTTAATTTCACTATGTGTGAATCATTTGAAATACATTGAACTAAGACATGGATTCAAACATACCCACTAATGGTTGTTATGACAGTTGCCTTGATATGTTTTATTTTTTATTTTTTTGCGTCTGTAGACCTCATGCATATTTGATCACGCAGGTGCACTGTGTAGCATTCATTGCGACCATCTGCACAATCTCACTGTCATTCATTTGTGCTCTATCAATGTGTGCTGGCCACCCCCTATGCAGACCCTGTATGCCCTGGCAGCCCTGGCTGCCTCGCCTTCAGCAGATTAAGGCCAATGGTACTCTGTGTTTCAAACCCTCTTATGATTCCTTCATTCAACCTGCCGTGGTCAAATGCTGTGAACGGCCACCTTACACACACAAACACTGACGTGACATTTTCAGCTGTCAATGCCTTGTGGATAATTGAAATCCAGAAAGTCATGCATTAATTATGGACCACATAATGTGGCGCACACAGTGGCAGTTACCTTTGAATTCTCATTAGCACTGTTCCATGTGACACACACTGTTACTGTTTCATCTCATAGACTGTCATCACTTAAGCCTATCGCTGGTTAGCAAAAGCCAATACTTGAAGGTGGATTAAATATATTTGTATACAATTATGTGTTTACATAACTTTATAGATCACTGTTGAAAAGATCTCTTGTTACCAGTACCATGCACAATACAAGGCACGTGTAGCCTAGAGCCTGCTCTCACTGAGCCTGCATTGGAAAAGGGCAAAACCTGCAAAACTATGTTACATTTATTTTTCTTTCCTTCGTCATTATAAAGCAACATGTGCCATCAATTGTGTCAGGATACATATGTTGTATCTAAACAATAAAAACAGAAAATATATATATAGTCCATCATGACGTTTTTGAAGTAAACTGTAACGAATTGTACCTTCCTGCAGAATTCGAACCCTGATTTAGCATACCTGACTCAAAACTCATCAAAACGTTCAGAATCTAAGTGTGGGAGTGATTGGGGTTGGATAGGAATAGGATGACCAGATGACCAGATGTCCTTCTTTTCCAAGACATGTCCTTTTTTGGGACCCGAAAGAACTCCTCCAGCTGGGATTTCAACATGGGCTCTGTCCAGGACCTGACTTCATTTGATGTACCTTTTTTTGTCATACAGATTCTCTTCTTTGGGCCATTCTCTTCAGATCTTGCCTTTTTGCACGCTTTAGCCGAACATGACCATGCACATCCCCTGCACACACCACTGTTAGTCAGTCCAGAGAGAAGCCACTCACTTCATTATACTCCCTTAAGGGTTGCAGGAGATAATGATTCTGAAACTCAAATGCCAGTTCAGTCCCGAGTTTTGTATAGGCCAACTAAACTCAGCAGGGGAGTGAAGCCCCCTAGACACTAAGACCAGCGTCCTACCTTGATTAGGCCTAGTGTAGCAGAAAATGGGTTGAGATCTAACCACACAGCCCTTGCGGTCTCTTTGAACTTGTGTCTTGACCTTCATTTCACCTTCTTAATATGCAGTCTCCCTGTTGTAAAAGATAACCAAAATATACTTTAGGCCTGTACTTACTAAATACTTTATATGCAACGCTTTACATGTCTATCCTTTACGTGGCTATGTATTTTTTAAAGACTTACTATCCTGGTAGCTCACCATATCTCTTTAGTTTACTCCTGAAAAAATCTTGCATGTGTACTTCACGTACATAAGAGTTCAGTACACTTAGTGAAAGTGGAATCCATGTGTGCAGTACATGATTTCAAAATATGCCTGAACTATACATTTGTTGATAGTTTGCTGATGACATTGACAGCAAAAGTCTCATTTGTGTGGTTAAAGAAGAGCTTTACGCCAGAATCCTTTCCCATTTTTTCTATCTGATTCCATTTCTTTTTCCTTGAATATGGTGAGGGTGTTTACTGTCAAGTAATAATCCAGTCATAACAAGGTAATGGCAGTGTCCTCTTGTCTAGTAGCCAACATCATATCGTACCATCATCTTTATCGTATGAAAGGTTTGAAATTGGTCAAGATCCCTGTAAATCGAAGCAGCATTTTCCATGAAGTCAAGTAATACTTCAATTATAGCCTAGCATGCCATAGTCAGTTTTTAACTATGGGCTTAGTTGTTGAATATTTCATGAGAGTACTGTGAATCATTTGGCCAAGAGTTAAAATGAAATGTTCTAATATTAGATTCTTCGAAATGATCTCTATCTCTATCCCACCTTGTTTTACTTGTTCTTCTCTTCAAAGCTTTATTCCATCTGACAGTCGAGTGAGTCACCATGGCGATAGCCTACGCTGATATGCCCGTTCTGTAAAGTCACTTCCAAGTATTTAGCCTTGACTCTGCTTGCAATGCAAATGAGTTACTACTATCAAGGCCCATCACCTAAGCAGTAAGAGACGACTGGAAAGCCATGTCTGTGAATGTGTGACTGTA
The DNA here is from genome assembly GCF_900700415.2 of Clupea harengus. NCBI lineage: Eukaryota > Metazoa > Chordata > Actinopteri > Clupeiformes > Clupeidae > Clupea > Clupea harengus. The sequence continues at coordinate 1,345,492 of NC_045172.1, read as the reverse complement.
CCAGTGCCCTTAATGCTGTGTTCAATCTTGAGCTGTGTTTCTTGAATATAGCACATGTATGACGTTTCTCATTTGATTCGGTGTGATTTTAACATGGTCGCGGTTTCATTGGTTAGGCCTGATATAAGGGGAGGGACCCTGAGGGACAGTTATTTATCACATTTGTGTTTTTTACGAAAAAAGGGCTTATATCATCTTTTCATCCTCGTCAAGAAAGTGAGATTCTACTTACAAGCAAATCAGAAACGCCCCTTCTGTCAGACAGTCTCCTCTTGGGTCACATTTAGGATATATGTTTTAACACTGGGGCATACAAACCCTACTGCAGAAACCATATTATATATATTATTAACCATGATATTGTTTGTTCCTAACTTACTTCTGGTGTAAGATACCAGATGCACAATCTAAGGTAACTTTAACTTTCTTTATAGTATTTACTCACCTGGGGTCCAATGGTTTTTGGAAGTGCCAGTCCAAGTGGAAGCAGTGGTTGTTGAACTCCCACTGTAGTTGAATAATCACTAGTGGATAATAGTGGAACTCCCACTGTAGTTGAATAATCACTAGTGGATAATAGTGGAACTCCCACTGTAGTTGAATAATCACTAGTGGATAATAGTGGAACTCCCACTGTAGTTGAATAATCACTAGTGGATAATAGTGGAACGTTAGCTCTGGCTGACACAGGCTTTCAGTGCTTCAGTGTTTAATGATTAGCAACTCATACGCCCATGTGAGTTCCAGCTTCTACTGTGGTTGAAATGTATGCTACTTTTGATACCTAGCTGGAGCTGGCCTGGTGTGATATGGGTAGCCATGTATCTGAACACATCAGGAACATAACTAACAGTCTGCACACAAGAGTGAGACTAGAGGCTTGAGGGCAGTTGCTTTATTTGCAGGAATTGAACAAATCAGGCTGCCATTGGTGAAGTGCAAGAGAACGAGCTTCGTCCTGATCAATACCAACTCCGAATCTCTAATGAGATTTTCAGGGAGACCTCATGCCTACTGCTGAAAAACCATGGCAAACTGTCTGGATGATAGAGTGAAACCCTCCATAGGCCCAATTTAACAGAGGGGGCAACTCAAATCTGTTTGGATCCTACCGTGGCAACTACTCTGCTCATATCTCACTGACAAATGGGGGAGGATATGTTCCTGCAGCAGTACGTCCGCACGGCTCTCAGGACAGCCAGTGATGTGGATCTGGGACTGTAGTATAGCCCTCTGATGATAAAAGAAGGACATGAGTGTGTGCATTTGAGCTTGTTTTGAATGTGTGTGTGCTGTTTGCCCTTGATTTAAATGTGTGTATGCGTGAACTCATTGCCCCTCCACAAGCATTATTGACTTGTTAGAGCTTGCAGCCTGACTTAAGGTCCACTTGGGCCCCAGAACACTGAGTGTGACCGTGTGAGCTGGACTCAAGACCCGGCCCAAAGCCTGCGTCAGAGGGCTGGGTGACATTTGGGTTGCGTGGGACATCAAGCCAGCCGGCAAACAGTGATATGTAAGCGTTATATCCTACTGAGACGGTCAGGAGGAGTGGACGCTGAGCGGCCCATGGATTAGAGGGAACAGAAGGCACAGACAAACACACACACACACACACACACACACACACGTACACTCATGCACACACACATTTGGGAGGGCTTGGCTGTGGCCACGTGCTTTTTATGGCACGGCAATGTTTCCTCAGCCCACCAGCACCCACCAGCAAGGCCAGGGAATCACATCAGAGAGGCAGGCGCCAGTGTTGACAGTCTGTTCATTGTCTAACTGAAGTGTTGCTGCTGCCTTCTGATAACAGAGAGAGAGCTGCAGCAGGGGAGGCCTGGGTGGAGACGAGGGTGGAGACGAGGGTGGAGGCCTGGGTGGAGACGAGGGTGGAGGTGAGAGTGGAGACGAGGGTGAAGACGAGGGTGGAGGCCTGGGTGGAGACGAGGGTGGAGGTGAGAGTGGAGACGAGGGTGAAGACGAGGGTGGAGGCCTGGGTGGAGGCGAAGAGAGTCAGAGTGAGGACCACAGAGGGCCGCTTCTGCTGCAGTCTCAGCCTGGCAAACACAATCACAGAACTTGGAGTAACAAAGTTTTACTCTGCCAGCCATCTCAGTTGTCTAAGGAGGGAGGGAGGGAGGGAGGGAGGTTGTGTGTGTGTGTGTGTGTGTGTGTGTGTGTGTGTGTGTGTGTGTTAAATATTGGCAGATTGCTCTTTCAGAGTAGGACACGTCTTAATGAAGGCAGATGACTCGTCTTGAATGCTTGTGGTCTTAGGGATCCTGGTCTTATTTTGTATCCAATAAAAACAGGCCAAGAGCGCTTCAACACTCAAAAGAATATGGGAGCTTTGTCATTTTCATTGCATTGCTGTGTTGATTGGAACATTTCATCTGTGGAGTATAATCAAGTTCTCATTTAATTTACAGTTGGATCTGGATAGACCTCCGTTTTGGTTTCCTTTGTCTTGTTAGCATACTCTCCCACTCAGCTTCCTGCTTTCAATATTTTCTTTTTGTTGTTTATTATTTTAATCATGCAGTTATTTGAAAAATAAGTTGCATCCTGTTTGTTTGGGGTTTTTTTTTCCAGATGATTTTCCCTTTCTGCATCCCGTAAACCAACTGACTAACCCAACTCCCCCACCAGTGCTTTGCATCTTATGAGCAGGGTGCTGCTTTTGATGATAAAGGCCCTTCCTATCCGTATTCAGTTGGACAATAAAATGTATGTGTGTGCAGAGTTGGGAAGTAACTAGGTACATGGAATGGAGTTACATAATTAAATGACAAAATAAATGTAATTGTAATCTATTACACTTCCTGAAAAAATATGTATGCCCTAATTAAATTACACTTACTAATCAAAATGTTGCTGATTACAAATGGGGCTACGTCTGAATATAGGCTTTATATTTTTTGGAAAAGACATCAAAGCTTATATGTAGAAAATAACATTCATTCTGTTGCTTTGCATCTTTTCCCCATCTAGACAGGCTCCATTCATTTGGCAGTATGCACTCAAATTGTGGACGTTGCTTTTTATTGGTTCACTTGTTTGAATTCGCACCGCCTCTCTGCCAAGTAATCAAGTAATCAAATGTAATCAAATGTAATATGTTACATTACTTTAATTAGGTAATTCAAATAGATACATTATTTATGACATTTAACAGAGTAACTAGTAATGTGTAACCTATAATAATTCAAAAGGAACCTTCCCAGCCGTGTGTGTGTGTGTGTGTGTCTCTCTCTCTCTCTGTGTGTGTGTGTGTGTGTGTGTGTGTGTGTTTCTGTTTGAATGAAAGAAAATGAGTTTCATGCATGTGAGGGAGAAAGTGTGTAACCTGTAGTGCTGAGACATCCCAGAAAGGACACTTTATTGCTAGGAAACACTTGGCATTAAACCAGCTAAAACTGGTATTTGGTTTTTGGTACACCTAGACCAGGTTTTCTTAGTCCTGACCTGCATTTCTTCTATCTGTAGCTACTCCAAGCGCACCTGATTGAAATCAGTGTGATTGAAATGGCCTTCATTAGCTGCATGGTGTGTTCAAATAGGGTTTGCCAGGAAGGATAAGATGGAAAATGGAAAAAGACGGAGTCAAGAACCATTGACCAGGGTTGTGTAGGGTCATTGGGATATTACCACACAGCCTAGGTTATCGCTTTCACGATGAGCACATTACACAGCAACTTTACAAAGGCATGAATGAGGACCCCTCACCTTTTCAGAACTCCCCTTCTTTATCCTTTAATAAAACAGGAGCTCCAGCTTATGTGCACGCCATGCTATGCATACACGCGATGAAAAGGCATGCAAGCCTTGATATAACACTAATGCGTGCTCCACATGTCATGTTTCAGAGTCAGGCATGCGTGCTAGAGACACCATTTTGCTAAAAAGCAACTGGTAACAGGGCTGGCTTTGCCTCTTAAAGTCACCTGCCACTGGATATCCCTCTGTTTTGTTGGATTGTGCACAGCTACTATTTTCTCTTCTTAACAAGGCATTGGATTTAAACACTCAATTCAACAATTTAACAATTGAAACACTCAAATCAGTCTCCCATTCATTTAGACTTCATTCCCCCCACAGGCGCTGAGATGTCAGTGATGAGGCCCAGTGAAACTAGTGGGTGACCAGACCAACCTCTCAGCCTTAAGGATTCCAGCGTGAGTTCAGCAACAGCTGGGTCTCCATCCAACTCATTTGCATAGTTTAGTGCATTAATAAAAAGAAATGTGAGTCTGTTCAAATTTCCAACCGCTGTGTTATGCAAATTAAAAATGGACACACTCCTAATCAAGGGAGGAGTTTGGACAGATGGGTGCGAGACTTGTCAAGGCAACTTTAACAGAAACAAGTAAAAAAATATCAACAAAAGGCGATTTAATATACCCGGTCCCATCAACTGTGTGTGTGGATCAGGAGTTAATAAACCCCACTCTAGAAAAACGATTTCTTATTCAACGTATGCAAATTTCCACCCAGGATTTCCTGTTCAAATGTAAAAGATTCGCATTCAAATGTTGGATGGAAGCACAGCTATTGTCAGTCAGGGATTGATGTTAGCATTTAGTTGTTTGTCTGTTTGCCTGTTGCTTAACTTAGGTTGTTACGAGTGAATTCAAGATACTGCTGGAAGAGCTACTTGGTGGTCACTTGTAGTCTGTGATCCCAGTTACCACTGGAACTTGGTGCCTTCCTGCAGAGTAGCTGATAAAAACTGAGGTAGATGCTCTCTCTGGTTGTAAAAGATGCCAAGACGTGTATCTTTAAGAGGAGGAATGGTAATCTGGGTGTCCTGGCCCAGATTGTTACTAGCTGGGTTTCCATCCAACTCATTCGTATATTTTAAGCGCCTTTGCGAAAATTCATTCCGCTTTGTTATGTGTTTTAAAGATGGATACTCCTAATCAAAGGAGGAGTTGTGAACAGCTGTGGGTTCAAAACTTTAACAAAAACGTAATAAAATCTCAACAAATGCAATTTGATGCGAATAAACCTCTTTCCCAATTCTTGGTGGCATTATATCCTATTTGAATCAGGAGTTAATCCTGGCTCTGAACAGCTGCAATGTGTGTGGAGTGTTCTGCCACTAAAGTGTCTGCTGTCACATCATCCAGGAGAGTGCCATACTTTAGTGGAGCTGAATTGATTTCCCCTCCCGTAGGTGTAAAGTGCAGTGGGCTATATACAAAGTGCTGTTATCACACGTTCATTTTTTTTAGTTTTTTTGTTGTTTGTTTATTTTATTCGTCTAAGGCTATGTAATAAACCTACTGTGTGCAAAAGTGAGGGTAAAATTAGATTTTATGTGTGAAATTCAATTTAAATGAAAGAATCCAATGTGTCTCTAATATTCTCCCTTTCTGGAGGAGAGATGGCTGTCCCTGTTCACTCACTCTTGTGCTGGTTTGCTCCTCTCTGGCCTGTTGAAGCTTATTAATGATTCAACAAGCTATGGGGAGTGTCTGTTAGTTGGGCTTATATCTCTTCCTCGGTTCTCACACACACACACACACACACACACACACACACACACACACACACACACACACACACACACACACACACACAGTACTTGTCTGCCCATTGTCACGAGTCCACTGGATGAGACATGAGGGATGAAGACACCAGTATCAGGCTGGAAACTTTTCCTTTTTTTGTACTTGCATTCTAACAATGGTCTCCTCCATTTGTTCCATTTCAACATTTCATTCCATTTGAAAAGGTTGTCTGTAGAATAGAATTAATCAGCATTTGAAACAAACCCTCCTACGCCCCTAATCTTCTTGTATCAACATGATTTCAGTCTTTTACTGATTTTTGTATAGCAAAGGTTTTTTTTTTTTTTTTTTTTTTTTTCAAGGATTTCTTTCCCCTGAAGAAATCCTTGACTTAACTGGTTTCTGTCTCCATTGTCTTGTAGCCTAATCCTTAGCCTAAATCTTCACTGTTGTGTCCATCTGCAGGGAAATGACTTTTAGTGGCTGAGGTCTGACACAGTAGCCACGGTAGTAGCGATGAGCAATTAGCGTCCACCAGTGCCTCGTGTGGGGGCGCCAGCTGTGGGGGACGCACCGTGGGGGACGGCACTGCACCCCTCTGCCTGCCCATTCATTCCACCGCGCAGCGCTGTCCCTTTGGGTGGCCACGCTGCCAACAGCCCTCTTCATTGTTCCTCTTCACAGCTCTCCGGCTCCTTACGGCCCTGAAAAGGCTTTCCTCCTCACAGAGAAATGCTTTCAGCCGCTGTGCGCTGCTTTCTGGTTTTTACATGTCATGTCTTTTCACTGGACCGCTGCTCAGTCAGGCACAAGGGGGATTCCTGCTAAATGCTCCGTCTCTCAGCAGCCACAGTGAGAGCTGACCCAACACAAAGCTTGAGCCGTCACATTGGAAGTGAAGTGAAGTGGGGCTGCATGGCAGGAAGCAGATGTTTCATCTCAGATGACATGAGACTGGCGGTGGGAGAAGAGTGAGGAGTAGCAACGCTTTGGAGCCATCCACGAACTTGGCTTGACAGTAGAGCTGTCGAATATGATCAGAAGAGTTATGAGGATATGTTTGTCATATTATTCAATATTGGCCAAGTGGGTGTTGGTGTTTCATCTGTCTGCAGGCACTCGTGACATTAGACAACAAAAACACTCTCTGATGTCTACAATGGGAACTAGTGTAGTGTTGAAATGACTTAAAGACTCCGGGCCCTAGTTTGGGGGCCAAAACAGCTGGTGGAGATGGCAGCACATGGGCACTGTTGGACAGAACAGGACATGTCTCAGAGCAGGTGGTAAAGGTGTGCTCAAAGGCAAGTGGGCAGAGCCGGGCCGAAGTTAATTAGTTCGTTAGTGAAAGGTTTTGTTAAAGCCGATCAATAGCGTTGTCGAGCAGAAGACGTCAGCTCTATATTCTATGGAAGTTATTTGATTGGAAACCCGGGTTTTCTTAGTACAGGCTACTTCCACTCCTTTCCCCCAAAACCGTAGCCTGTGTATGGGGTGGTGATGCCAATGAATTATCTGCTTTTACTGCATATTAGGTTTGTCTCAGGTATCTATAGTATTCAATGAAATGTTAACCTTTACATGGCTTTTTTACTTCTAATTATTCTGGGAACAAACTGTAGGCTATGGAACAGGAAATGGAAAGCCTGTTTAGCTGTGCATTGGATCAACAGGAGAGAGTGGACATATAAAGGTATTCAATTACATAACACAAGGCTACTGGTGACTGTATGCGTATATTTATTGATGACATGGATATCCCAGAGACAGGGAAAGAAGCTAAAGTGTGAGATGCAAGAGCAGCAGTGACCTGTAGCCTTAATGAATGGGGAATGCAGGAGATATGGGAGGTTGAAAGCTATGTTTCTCTTCATGAATGTGAGCACCTTTCTCTCTCTTCCTCACCTGTCTCTTTCTGCATTCCGCTGTAGTTCTTTTGGTGGGAATTAGCTGGTGTGGCACAGCATTTCTTCTGCCTAAGTCCCATTAGGCATAGTGCACCACTCTTCCAATAAAAGGAACACAATCATTTTTGCCAGATAGATAAATAAGACTTGGGCAGAGATGGTTTGTGATTTGCGCTTGCAAATGTTCCCTCTCAGAGAAGAATGTGTTTAATGGTTATTTGAAGTCAGTCGTAGCCATTTTTTGTAGTGGTAGTCTTAATCATAAATTGAGTACATTAATCATAAATTACCATAAGCATCATTGATCTCCAACATGATATGTCCAACATGTTGTGATCGATAGCCTTAATCTGAAAATATCCTATCAACGCTCTTTATTTTAGTGGCTGGGTAGCACACCAGTGCTTTTGAGGAAGGTACCACTACTTGGGTTCAATTAATGTAGGTTCATCTAAACTAAGTCTAAACCCCGGCATCTCAATATGACAATTACTTTGACTCTAAAATCTTGAATCTTGATCTTGTCAGTTTATCAATGTGATTATGAAAAAGGTGTGATTGTTATTGTCATAATAGTAGTTATTGTTAAATCACTCAGGCTGTATTAACAGTGGGCTTTATCCGGCTGGATAGAGACAGAGACCAGTGAATGACATCCATGTTTCAGTTGCTGTACTTGGCATCTATGAAAATACAGGAGAAGTGTCTTCATATTCTAGTCATACTTTCTGTGGAATAACTATTCCATGTTTAGAGATGGAAAAGAGGAAATCTCTTAAAGGCTCTCTCTCCACAGAACTTTCTAGAATATCGCTCCCCTGCATTCCAAGTAGCTAGTTTCCCCTGAAGCGTGTTGCAGTGCTATTTTTATCCCTGTGGCTGGCAGGCAGCAATGTGGTGCAAACTTCCACCGGACAAGGGCCACAAAAAGGCCACAGAGTTTATTTATTTATTTGTTTGTTTGTTTACGTTTCATCCAGTTCTCGGGTGGATGCTACTGTCTTATCAGGCAGATAGGCAGCTAATTGATCATATTAAGTTTGCCGTTCCATCATTGGTCTTCTGAGTTCCGGTAGTTCCTTCTGTCGCTTTTCGTTGGATGTTCTTTCAAATAGGGTTTTCTGTGGTAAAGAAGGACATATTAGATGGGCAATGCCTTAGTTTAAATTTACCTTGGAATGACTGTTTTGCCCTTTTCTTTGACCAGGAATTCTCAAACATATTGGTCTTTTCTGCTCTTTGTCCCTGTAGGCCTGATACTTCAGAGTCATAATCATCATATTCATTTAGACTGCCTGGAGGAAACTGCTCTTTTGCCTCTGTTGTGTCCTCTGTGACTTTTTTCTGACTAAGACTGCCCATGGAGGATGGGGCGGTGTTATTCAGTCATGTCCAATCGTATCACTGCCTCTGTCTCATCTCTGATACTTCACAGAAGCAGATATGTTGTCCAAAGGCTTCAGACTCTGTATCATCAGTTCTTTGAACAGAATCATTTATTCTAGCCTGATTGGGGAATGTCATTGGTCTTTTGGCTTAAGGATCCTTATTAGAGACTGGTTCCCCCAGATCCTCCCCTTGTGTGTGTGTGTGTGTGTGTGTGTGTGTGTTTGATGCACTGATTGAATAGGACTTGGTTGTATGGAGATGTCCCTCCAGCTGTTGTGTTGACCTTTGCCCTCCCTCCTCCCTCTTCCTGCTCCAGGTCTTCTCCCGTGGGCCAGTGAAGCAGAGAGAGAGCAGAGCCGATGAGAACGAGCTGAGCATCCTGCTTGGGCTAGTTCATCTCCGATCATCGCTCCACGAGTCATCCTACAAGTGAAAGGGTTCAGTGTGATCGGCAGAGTTCAGTAGGTAGGAATTGGTTTCATGTCTTTTTTTTTTATGTTTGATTGAGAGCCTTAGAAAACATCTACAATATGACTGGCATTTGCTTAGTAGCCAGTTTCATGTTTGATGGAAAGTGAAAAGGCGGGGCAGGGAGGGGAGCTGGAGCTGGAGGTTGAGGAGAACACATCCCACATCAGGACCAGCAGCTCTCAGGAGGTGAATGTGCCTACTGCAGTGATGGGCTTCTTTTCCTTCGGTCACTTTCTGAGACACAGCTCGCATATGGGGAACTAAATGCATGTGTCTAAGTCACTGAAAAACCTACATCAAGCCTTTGCAAGCCAGCAGCGATTGGGCAGGAGAGTAGCCCAGCTCCCCCCAAGTCATGAGCAATATAACCCACGGCCCATCACTGCCCCCTCATAGTCCACACATTACCAATCCCTTTCCCATTGGATTCATTCTTCCAGGTTCTAGGTAAGATGCTACAGTATGTAAGAAGGATCCGTGACCAAACAAACACATTTTCAATGAAACACATGAAATTTGAAGCAAATACAATGTTGTGAATTTGCAAGGTGAACACTGGGACTTGGATGTTGAAAATAAGGCATAATGTTAAATAAAAAATGGCAGATTACTAAATGTGTCATATATGCTTTTACAGTTACACATGTTAGACAGTAGGGAAACAGAATCACAGGTTGGAAGTCACCTGACAGGAATCGTGATGGCACAGTCTGCCTGCCTCTTATGGGATGAGCACTACAACATGACAGCTAAAGATGGAAGAAGGTCATTGAGAGCCGTTAAGTGTCTCACGGACTGTTCTTACACACACGCACACGCATACATGCTCTCACTCAAGCCATTGAGTGGACTAACGGGCATCTGTTACTAGATTGAGTGTGTATGTGTGCGTGCATGTGTGTTAGAGGGGAAAATGGCCACGCCTGCAGTCCAACTGATCTTCTAATGCAAATGTACAAACCAAGCACATCACAGCAGGGCCTGAGGCCCACAGCTACCCCCCATCTCCCCCCATCATCTCCCCCACCAGCACACAGAGCTAGGCAGAGGGAGGATGCACACTGGCTGAAAATGGTGGTTGTAATGTTGTCTGATGTTTAAGGGCAATGCTGACAAATGCTTGTTGTTGAGCTGTTTGGATGCGATAAGTGAATGATCTTTGCTCTGGAACACTCCTTGGACCTGCTGGAGCTCAGTGCTCCTTTAGCTCATCTCATAGAGCAAGGCAGGTAAATACCAAAGTCACAGGTTACATGGAGTTCCTAAAAGCATCTTGTAAATGAATGAATTTGAATATAAAATGTAATGAATGGTATACTAGCCCAAAGGTCAGCAGCTTGACTTTGTCATGCATGTTAATGTTTCCATGCAGTTCTGTGTGTTCAGTACAGCTCTTACTGCTAGACCCCTAGCCTGGGCGGATGGTCTTGTCTTGATGAAGATTTTAATAATGTGCACTCAGGAGTGTTTGGCCATCTATTAGTGGCACTTATGCTTTAACAAAGAAACATTTGTATCTAGATCCAAATATCGGTTACAAAATTGTAGTAAGGTTGTGATCTTGTACATCATCTTATAGTCTTCATCATCTGGCCTGGTTTGCCCTGCTGAAAGCGTAGTCTTCTCAGATGGTTTTTAATTCCTTTCATGAAGGGTCGTTGTGAGGTTTCAGTCTCATCTCATTTCATCACACAACCACCTCAGAACAAATCATCTAATATTGTATATGAGTAGAGAGGCATTCTACTTTGAGCAATAGTACTGAATAAAGATAAGTGAAAATGTCAATTAGGCCATCTTTCATCTTACATCTAGTCCTAAAGTGTCTAAGAATGCAGCGTATGCCTTGAACACCATAAGAGAAAGCTCTACATGCCATCAAATGTAAATGTTCTTTTCTTCTGTTCTATTTGCTGCCATTGCTATCAGTGTTGCTCCTGCTTAATGGAGTACTGCTCACTTCCTAAAGGTGCAGTCCGCAGTTCTAATCCCTGTACCCATACTGCCTGGTGTTAGCAGCAGGTGTAGGATCAAAAGGATGCGGTTTAACAGAGGACGCAGACTTATTAGTCCTTGGTTAGTAAAAGGATGCGGGTTAACAGAGGACGCAGACTTATTAGTCCTGGGTTAGTAAAAGGATGCGGGTTAACAGAGGACGCAGACTTATTAGTCCTGGGTTAGTTAAAGGATGCGGGTTAACAGAGGACGCAGACTTATTAGTCCTGGGTTAGTTAAAGGATGCGGGTGAATGATCCGAGTGAATCAGGACTCATCGATGTAATGGTACACATAGTGTGTATTGCCAGTCCATTCATCATTACAACTGTGTAGTGAAATGGTTTTGAATAAATGGTTATAGCATGGGTTTTGTTTAATTAAAATAATAAAAAAAAATTGATTATTTAATTTTCCTGCATTGATGCAAAATCTTTCACATTAGCATCGCAATGCATCATTGCAAAGATTATTTTCCACCAGAAGTAGTCTTCGTTTTGACAGTTGATTTGTCTGTTGTTGCTACAAGCTCTGCAGAATTAGCATGTGTTTAAATAGCGCCACAGATATGTGACTGACATGACATTTCTGACGTTGATTTTCTGAATTTGTGCATCTTTGTTCAGCTTTTGCCCGGCTGTGATACTGGCACTGCGTTAGCTCCAGTTCAGCCAGAAAACATGAATCTCTGTTGGTCATGCCAGCTGATTAGACTGCCCTGTCGGCTACATGGAGTCAGTTCTGTTCTATGTTCAATTCCGTTGCCTCGCGAGTTTGTCTGTGTGTGTTGCTTGTTCTGAGACCTAATTCATGTTGACCGTGAGTGCTGTGGGCAGTGTGTAATCAGTGTGTGAGATCCAGGGTCGTGCATTGTGTTGAGTCCACGCTCGCCTCATTAAGCACTTGGCCAAGTCCACCACTAGGGTCAGGAGGGTCATAGTCACATGACTGCTGCTCCGAGTGTGGCCTATCACCTGACCAGGCATGGAGTTGTGTTACACTGCCTTCATAGTCTCGGTTTTTTGTATGAAAGCTCATGTTATTTTATGGTGAATGTCAGAATTACTGATTATTGAGCTAAATAACTTACTAGTGAGGCTGTGATGGGAAGTGGCTCACAGATATTTAGTTGGTTAGATGTGTTCTGATCTATTTCATGAGTTGGGCAGGAAAATGGATTGTGGACTGTGTTCCATATTTGCTTTCAGAAAAAGGAGGAATGTCTGCACTTGGTATGTTTTTGCTCTCAAAAATCTTTAGTATGCATCGTCTCACCCTCAAGTATTCATGAGGCAAACACCTGGTTTAAGATCTAAGGGTTGAAGTGTTGCATGGTTTGTTGAACAAAAAAATCTTCAAACTTTTTCTGGTTTACCTTTACCTGTGTCCAGCACCTGGTTACAACTTGGGCTCACAAAATCTTCTCTAGCCTTACCCAGTCTCGTGTCGAAAAATCCGTTTGCCAAGAATGTATTTGTTTGGAGTGGGACTGTCTAGCCCATCGCTGTCTGATCCATCTTCCGTTAGGAGGTGTTTGACTTGATTTCTTGGAGATGGATAAGAGATGGAACAATACGCTGTAACTGCATATAACTTGTAAAGCCATCAGCTCCCCTGATTTCTCTGCTAACCCCATTTTTCATAGCACACTATGAAAACTGACCCAAGGCCAATAGCTAAGGATGTAATGATGTGCCTGTTCAATTCCAAGTCATGCCAAGGTGACGATGGGCCTTAAGGCTAAGAGAAGTAATCATTCTATCCCTGTGGAGGGTCATTAGGAGCAGGCTGCCCACAGAGTGGCTCACATGGCTGGTCCCTTCATCTCTCAAGCCTCCGCTCTTAGAATTTCATCTTCATGTCCTTTAGTGGCAGGCGAAGTATATGGAGTTCTTCATTTGTTCTAAAACCGTTCTGTTTACGATGTTAAAATGTCTTTCTCTAACTTAAGCAGAGAACGAATAGGTGTGTGAGTGGCTTTGATTTCCACTTGAATTGCCTCTTTTTAAAATGAATCCTAAATGAATTTAAGGCGCTTATCTCTGACACTCTGTATCCTGCAGGTTTATCTGAGAACTGACTTGTTTATTCAGTTTGATGAATGCATTGCTTAAAGATAGGTGGTACTGAGTGAAGAATGGATGAGCGGGAAACTTTCAACGTTGAGGGTGATTTGGAGGTCACTAACAACCAACCCCCTCTTCTCCAACTCTTTTCATTATCAATGAGTGATTGCGCTGGCTCTTCTGATTGGCTGTGACTGCTGTGTTGTCTGTGCTGAGACTGCTAATGCTACTTGAAAGGCAGGCGCTGACGCTGCTGAGGCGCGTCAGATGAAAGGCATGGAGATGAGTGGGGAGGCAAACACAGAGCCGGAGTGTGAGGGCTGTCAGCTCGTCACCCATGGCAACAGCAATTAATGTCAGTCACTTGACTTTTGTGCTATCACCGCTGCTCTCTTTCTTTGTTTTCCACTTCATCTCCACGGTGGGAGATGTGTCTTCTTCATATGAGGTTTTCTGGTGGGTTCTTCACAGCTTCTCCCCTTGTGTTGTCACACTGCTGTTTGGTCATCATCTGTCGTCACACATCTGTCCTCTGCACACAAGCGTCCTTGTTCACGCGCAGAACTGAACGCACCCAGGAAGCTCTGTCTTTGGTAGCCCATCAGAGAGAGATGAGACTGACACAACATGATGGTACTGAGGTGCACATTCACATCCCAGGGTATAGGGCCAGTTATAAGTCTACTTTGTGGCCATTAATGATGCAATCCACAACGAAAGATTGTTGATATTTGAGCTCAACAACCAATCAACCCCCCTCCTATCCGTGCTCCTGGAGCAATCAACATGATTGGCTTGACTTGTTTCTGGTTGGTCCAATCCACTCACCATTGACAGAGCCAGGGCTGTGTACAAACACCAGACAGCAAGAGGACTGTGGGGAGCAATTTGTTGAATTTGACAAAAAGTCTTAAGACCTAGTTTGTGTTTATTGAGTTGAAGACAGAAGACACTAAATCCAAACTACCTACCAATCTTCTACACTACACTTGTCTCACGGTTAGACCAGAATGATATAATTAGTCAAATTAGATATAAATAGTATAATTCAAGTCTGGCACCAATACGTCACTTTATGAAGGCTGACTTATTAGACATGTTTAGGATCAATACTATCATGTCTTTATAGCTGATGACTGAAATTTGAAAATTATCTTTGGTCAAAAGAATTTCAGATTTAAATTTAAATTACATTTTAACCTAATTATATGAGGCTATGTCAGGCAGAGTTTATGCTTGGCCTTAAATGAGGGCCGTCATAGTTTATCAATGAAGCATCTAGTTCTGGTTCAGAAATGTTCGATTAAAAAGAGTGGACAATTTGTGTTTAACATTTTAGTTTGCCTTTTTACAGTATTTGGCAGTTTTACAATATGAGGCCAATTGACAGAATGCAATGCATAGTAAAATAAGTTAAAATAGTAAGTAAAAAATGGTGTGTATTGAACCATTGAGGCATTGTGAGGCAATAGACTTTAATAAGTTGCTAGACAAAGAGATTGTGTGTTTAGACCTATAATGTTGTCCTGTAAATGCATTAATTTAGACCTTTAATGCAGTCCTATAAATGCATTAATTTAGACCTTTAATGTAGTCCTATAAATGCATTAATTTAGACCTTTAATGTAGTCCTGTAAATGCATTAATTTAGACCTTTAATGTAGTCCTGTAAATGCATTAATTGTACATTTCATTTTCATGACTGATTCAGTTACAGTCTGTGTGTATCAGTAAATGAAGTGGTGATGTCAGTGAGAGGGTGTTGACAGCCAGTCCCTCAATGAAAGCGGAGAGGTTTGTATCGGCGTTTGGACAGAGAAGGTTCATAAATAACAGGAAGAGATGAATTTGGGGCGGACATCTCCTGTTTTGACAGCTGTGTTTGACCTGAATGTTAAACACATCTCGCTCTGTCAGGAACACTCTTGTGCAGTGTTCAGTCATGTATGTGTGTTGTCTGATGGTCCCTCCTTCTGTGTGAAGGGTCCAGTAGCTGGAGGCCTTTTGGACTCTGATGGTTGGTGATGTAGATGGAGACTCCACCAGCCCAGGCCATGAGACTGGCTGTAGTGAGGGGGGGCCTGGGCATCAGGCTCTCTGCTGGAGTAGCTCAGCGATAACCTGTGCAAATGTTTCACGCCATTCAATGCCTTTTTCATGATTTCATGTCCTTCAAACTCCAGTGATGGTAAAAAAAGAAAAAGATCAGTTCACTGTAGCAAGGTGTTCTAAGCTCAAATGTTATTAAGATTATTGTGTGTCCTTTGCTGATTGATGTACTTGGCTCTGGTCTCCATGAGCTGATCCAGGGTCAGCTGAGAACTTGAGGCCTGCTGCTGTGCCACTCTTTCCACTGCGGCTCCCCTGACACTCGGCTCTCTGGGAGAATGAGCAGCAGTAACTTGGCCTGATATGTTAAACGGGTTCCGAGGCAATGTTCCGTCCCCAGTGAATAAAAAGCGTGGGATTGCAGCTCGATGTGAAGTGGATGGAGAGGGGGAGGGAGAGGGGGAGGCGCAGAGGGGGGGGGGGGGGGGGGGTAAGAACCTTCTCTCTCTCTCTACTGGCTCGGGGGAAAGCGTTTGTGAATTTGTACAAGGTCACCCGGTGCAATTCCGATTTGGTCTCTGGAAGTGCGGCTTTCCAAAATACCCAGCATTCCTTTCCTTACAAGCATGGAGCGCCATGACCAGGCGTTTCTGGCGAGGAAGATTAAGCTGAATGGGTGGTGACGTAAGCAACACACGCAAACTCATCAGAGCCTGCTGATGCTGGAGCAGGTTTGGCCTGATCTGATCCTGTGTCAGCTACTTTTAGTGAGGCTGCTGATTATTGCTCACTATTACTGTTCCACAGTCTGCTACTAGAAATAGGCAAAGTTATATTACTGACCTTTAACACAATATTTTGAATTATTGACTATATTTATTCATTTCACATAATCGATTTCAGAGGTCCAACCCACCCAAACCTTCACCTCCTTCCACCCACAGGGGAAGAGTAAGGCAGAGGGAAAGAAAATAGGTATAAAACACTCTTTGGAGTGTATAAAGATGACACTGTTTTGAGTATATAAAGATGACACTGTTTAGATTATATAAAGATGACACTGTTTGGAAAGATGACACTCTTTGGAGTATATAAAGATGACACTGTTTGGAAAGATGACACTCTTTGGAGTATATAAAGATGACACTGTTTGGAAAGATGACACTGTTTGGAAAGATGACACTCTTTGGAGTATTTAAAGATGACACTGTTTGGAATATATAAAGATGACACTGTTTAGAGTAAGATGACCCTGTTTGGAGTGTATAAAGATGACCCTGTTTGGAGTATATAAAGATGACCCTGTTTGGAGTATATAAAGATGACACTGTTTGGAATATATAAAGATGACACTGTTTGGAGTATATAAAGATGACACTGTTTGGAGTATATAAAGATGACCCTGTTTGGAGTATATAAAGATGACACTGTTTGGAATATATAAAGATGACACTGTTTGGAGTATATAAAGATGACACTGTTTAAAGATGACACTGTTTGGAGTATATAAAGATGACACTGTTTGGAGTATATAAAGATGACACTGTTTTGAGTATATAAAGATGACCCTGTTTGGATCTGTGCTGCTTTTGCTCCTGCACCTGCCTCTGCTACACTGGGAGCTGCTGCTGCTGCTGCTGCCTCTTCCTCTCCCTCAGCACACATTGAGATACTTCTTTGAGAGTGTTTTCATTTCACAAAGCCGAAGCTTAGGGAGCAGTATCGTTACCTGGATGTTGGATGTGGAAGGAGGAGGGGGAGAGGCAGGGGCAGAGGCAGGGGCTTGTGCGGTCTCGCAGGATTACAACACAGTTGTGAAACTCAAACGCAGCATGCTTTTAATTGAAAATTGATGCCATGAAGTACATTCAAATTCAAATTAAAAACTCAAATATGAATTTAGAAATAGTTAGAGAAATGTTCTCCTGGAAAAAGGGCACTTATCAAGTCAGATAGCAAAGGGGCAGGTGTCTGAGCACCACCTGGGGTCTATCTGCGTGCGTGCCTATGTTTGAATCTAGTATGAATCTGCATGTCCTCGCACTGTTGACTGCAATTGTAATTTCAGGTCAAATTAACTCATTATTGAAGCTTATGCATGTATTGCCATTTCATGCTAAATGCTAACGTTGGCTCTTCCTCATCCTCATGTTGTATTCTCCTGAAATATTTTTGAATTCTCATATCTGCTAAATGCATGAAAAATGACTAGTCTAACCAAAGCTAAAGTTAGTCTGTGTCTTTCTAAGAGCTAGAGCTCGAAGAGAGAACAAATGAAAATCTGTCTTATATTTAGCCACGACCATTTAGATTGGTCTTGGACAAAAAGGTGTGTGAGTGTTTGTGAGAGTATGTGAGGTCCCACTTGAACTTGAACTTGAACTTGAAGCAGCACTGTTGTAATACATCAAGCTGTAGGCGGCGTTCCTCACCTCAGTGCCATTTCAATTACAGCCCAACTCCTCCACTGGTAGATAGTTTCACCAGTCTGGAGACTGAGACTTAGTTTTCTCCTTCTCCTCCATTTTCCCGTCCTTCACATTGACATTTGTTTTACAGTAACACTAAAGTTTTGTTGTCTTAACCTAAAACATTACATAAAGATTCATTATCTTCTAGATTATTCCAAACCTTATGTGGTACTGCAAAAGTGTGTTTGAGCGTGCATGTCAGCAACATCATTCTGAGATTGGTCATGTGATGGCCTGCCGTACCTCCTGCTTTTGACAATTCCAATAAGCAGGCAGATGGAAGTGTTTGTACGACACTGGTCTTAATGATCTCTTCTCCTGTGCTGTATTGGAGGCAGTCTATTTACTCAAAGCTGCTTTTCCTCTTGTCTGTTTTCATCTGCCTTTCTTCTTCATTTCTGCCTTTCTTTTTTCATCAATATTCTTCCTTCTCCATGTCTTTCTTCATCCTCTCTTCATCTCACACCACTCTCTGTCCTCCTCCTCTTCCTCGTTTCCGTCAGGGGTCATGCCTTTCCCAGCTATTGGCCTGCAGGAAGCCGTGGTCACATGACTGGCCTGGTCAAGAGGCCAGCAAACTGACACCACAGAGAGAATAAGCATAAGCAGATGCTGCTTTGGGAACACATACACACATATAGACACATACACACACACACACACACGTACACACATACACACGCATACACACATACACACATACACACGCATACACACATACACACATACACACACATACTCTCACACACGCAAACACACACGCATGCACGCACACACACACATACACACATACACTCACACACGCAAACACACACATAAACACACACACACACACACACACACACACACACACATACATACACTCAAACACACACACACACATACACTCACACACGCACACACACACACAAACACACACACACACACACACACACACACACACACAATGATGGTAAAGTATTTTGTAACTGGAAGTTGATCAGAGTTATTGTAGTTTTTATTTGTATTTAATCATACAGAACAGGACAAAGTGGTATAGCAACCACAGTGCAAATTGAGGGGGAAAACGAAGCTGATTTGACCAATTGACCAATTCTATTTCGATTTTGTTTGTGTTGCATTGTTCATTCAAGTTCTTATGGTTTTTCTTTATGGTTTTTATTTTTATTTCAGTTTAGGAAATAATTTTTTCACTGCTAGTTTTAGTCTTAGTTTTAATGAACTATATGGAGCTGATATGACGACCCACCCAATATCTCACATCCCCTGTCTTCCTTATCGGTTTAGAATCACACACATACTCACACACACACATAGCTGGAAGGGCACATGTTTAGGCTTCTGTTGAGGAACTAGAGCACGTCACACAAACACAAGATCGTAACATAATTGCTAATAGGAAAGTCATGCCTGGTAGTTCCTCTAGTGTTTTGTTTAGGGGTTTCCCCTAGAGACTCATATCTGTCTTTAAACCTTTAGGTTAGAACTCACCAGTAGGCTCCCTAAACACCCACATCAGTGTATGCGCTTTTGGTTAGGCATCACTGCTTTTGAGCAGCTGTTGAATTTCATACTTCAGTTGGCCGTTTTAATGCTTTGCTGGTGAAGTTAGGGTTGGTGTTTTGTACGTGTGTGTGGGAGATGTCTGAGGTACACAACAGGCTTGTTTCTCCTCAAAGCCACGTGAGGTGGACGCCCCATGGTGGATCTGAGACCTGTTGGGAATTGTGAGTGGCCCAATTTAAGCTGCACTGGCATGTCTTGGTATTTGTGCAGGTCTGTGACTCCTATATATATATATATACATATATATATATATATATACATATGCAGCAGCAGAAAGAGAGTGAGTAGCACTTATCAGTGTGCATGAATGTAGACTGTGTAGTCTTCTTGATCATGTTGAGTGCACATGGGGTTTAGTTGACTCAATAGGAGACGAGGGGAATGGCATGGGCAGGAAGTGTTTAGGTGTAACTGAAACTGTTTAGGCACAGGCAGCGTAAAAGAAGAGTGATCCTGTTACTGCATTCCAGAGATGGACACACACACACACACACACACACACACACACACACTACATTTACACTACACTTACACTACACTTACACTACACTTACACCATGTATCCTAAGCAGGGTAAGTGATGGCCCTGACTTAGACTATAGGCAAACTACTACATGTACCTTGAAATGAATAAGCAATGAAGTGTCATCAGGTGTACAGTTCCAACCATGATCCCAGTGTAGAGGTACCAGGTGGCATTGGTGACGAGCACTGGCATGATTTGCCAAGGGCAGACCCAATTCTTTCTGCAGATAATGAAATGTGCTATCTGTCAATACTGGTTGGTTGCCTTCATTTAAATTCCATGGCATCTTTGCTGCCTTTTGGGTAAGATCCACTACTGCTCATGATGACTGCAATTCTGAGTTGGCAGTGTGTGGTGTCCTTAAGCTGTGTGTGTGTGTGGGTGTGTGTCTGTGTGTCTGTGTGTCTATGTGTGTGTGTCTGTGTCTGTGTCTGTGTCTGTGTGTGTGTGTGCGTGTGCGTGTGCGTGTGTCTGTGTGTGTGTGTGTCTGTGTCTGTGTGTGTGTGTGTGTGTGTGTGTGTCAGTGTGTGTGTGTGTGTGTGTGGCTTGTGTCAGGCTGATTGTACAGAGGGCTGTTGACAGAGATGCCTGGCTCTTGGCGGTAGGAACAAGACACCTGTGGAAATGTGTCTGCTGGATGATCTCATTTCCACCCCAGTAAAGCAAGAGGTGATATGAACTCCAGCTTTGGTCCTCAAACGGCACTGCAGAATTGTAAAGGCCTCCTTCTGTCGTGCCTTCATGCCATGCATTCTTGGATTCCATATTACCCCCCGAGTGCACACACACACACACACACACACACACACACACACACACACACACACACACACACACAGTCACTAACAGTCACCCACACCCAACAGTTGTTCTGCAATATGTTTATTCTCTCGTGATCCTTTTCAGTGTTGAACAGTCGCACAAGCAACATTTTCAGTGATTTATATTGTTCAAATGGACTGGTGTCTTATTTTTAATGTAGTTTTTTGCATTGGTTAAATTAGCAGAACATTGTTCTTCCATTCATGTATGCTTTCTGGAGATATATATGCACACACTCTTCAGACACTGTAACGTTCATCCACGGCCAAGTTCATGACTCATAGCTAGGATATTAATGATTTAACAGGAGTTGATGCATCCTTCAATAAGCAGAGCAATTACAGAATTACAGGAAAACGCAGACAGAACCACGATCATCACGGAAGAGATTGATCAGTGGTCCTGACACGTAGCACACAGATAACTTCCTGTTGGAAAGGCCCACGGAGCATTCCTAACCATTAGGACTAAGGTTGTAGCCCAACACAAATGAAAAGAAAAGAAACATGTCTGTCGTCAGGCTCACACTCTGAACATGGCTGGTATGATCAGTATGATTAAAGCTACATGTGTTGTGAGTCACTGTCTCAGAAGCCATTTGTTCTCAAATGCCCAGCCAACGACAACTTCAAACAGTGAAGCTGCATAACCTGTTCCTCACAGCTTACAGTACTTGTAACCAGG
The DNA here is from genome assembly GCF_900700415.2 of Clupea harengus. Taxonomy (NCBI): domain Eukaryota; kingdom Metazoa; phylum Chordata; class Actinopteri; order Clupeiformes; family Clupeidae; genus Clupea; species Clupea harengus. Next base: position 1,324,027 of record NC_045172.1, on the reverse strand, counting down.
CTGTGCATTTCAGCACCAGCTTTTGTTTCCACACACTGATAGTACGGTTACTGTCTTTTAACGGCAGAATGACATAATGACATCAAATAATGTAATGCATAGGTGTGTATGTAAGGCACAAGGTGGAAGCATAAGTTATCAGCATAAGTTGCTTCTGATTGTCATAAATGTGATTGAAAACGCAGAGCACATGTCAAAAGTGAGCCGCTGCGGTGGTAACCATAGCCTTGTTGTGACTCCAGCTCACAGGGTGTCACAGGGTGTCACAGGACCAGAGTGACGCAGGTCAAGACCACCCACTTAGTCAACCCTCTCAAGGGCTTCCTCTTTTCTCTGTCCTTTCCTTCTCTTTTCTCTTCTCCTTCTCCATTTGAAAAGAGACTTCAAGTCTTTATTATCCTGTGCAAGTCGGGCACTCTCTCTGCCGTGATCTCTTTTACGATCTACATCTCTCCGTGTTTGTCTCTTTGTATTTCTCTGTTTTTCTCTCTCTCAGTCTCACCAAGCTGAGGGATTTAAGGGAAGGGAGTCCATGTTGTTGCCTTGCAGCGCAGCAGTTGATGTTTCCCTGGATGTGTTCACTTGTATTCCCAGTCAGGCCGTGGGCCATATGGAGCTGCTGGCGGGTGCTGGGAATCCTCTGGTGGCTCTCCTCAGCTGGCTCCTCTCTCCTACACTCTCACTTTCCCTGTTTACTTCTGGTCTCTCCCCTTCCCCCCACTTTCCCATGTTTTGTCCCCCTCGTCCAACTTTATATTCTTTCCTTTACTTCCTCACTTTTGTTCCCTCCCTCCCTCCCTGCCTCTCTGCCTCCCTCTCTCGCTGTTCCTCCATAACTCGTGTTTATAGACACAGCCCATTTAACACACGGCAGCATTCCCTGCTGCGTGCTGATGAATCATTTACAGTATTTTAGATGAACGAGAGAGAAGGAGAGAGGCTAAAAAAGGGACGCCACGGCTCTGGGAGTCCCTCTAGGGTAGTGCGGCGAGTAAGCGCTTCAACTGCAGCACTCCGAGAGAGAGCGAGAGAGAGACGCACAGAGGAAAGAGAGTGGTGGAGGTCTATTCCTCCAGCTGGAGGATGGTGCCAGAGAGGACTTCAGAGAGGTTACTGCACCAGAGGGGCAACATGTAGGCCTAGAGGTGGGAAAGAGCTGCTTAGTCAGATGCAGACGGCTGCTTTGAGCTCTCCTGAGGGAGGCTAGCCACAGAACAGCTTGAGGAGAGTTGACAGCATGGTTGTCTGATTATCCTTTTTTGTCTTTTACCTTTCTCTCCCTCTCTCTCTCTCTTCCCTTCCTCTCTGCGTCTAGAGTGACTCCATGAAAGATGACAGAGGAGGTGATTGTTATTGCCAAGTGGGACTACACTGCCCAGCAGGACCAGGAACTTGACATCCGGAAAAATGAGCGCCTCTGGCTTCTGGATGACTCCAAGACGTGGTGGCGCGTGCGCAACACCTCCAGTAAGACGGGTTATGTCCCGTCCAACTACGTGGAGCGCAAGAACAGTCTGAAGAAGGGCTCCCTGGTGAAGAACCTCAAAGACACACTTGGTAAGGTGCTCCTGTCTGCTGCACGTACTCCAGGTCCAAATACTCAGAACTCCTCAAAGTATACAAGCAGCAGGAGAGATAGGCCCAGACTCGGGTACATTGCTTAGAATTGTTTTGTTTTTATATTGTGTAAGTAGAATTTTACAGAAGTAATTTATGAAAGGTGATGAATATGCCAAAAAAATGAGAACAGAAGATGTAATTTGCTATTTGTTTTTAAGCTATTTCTTAATCTATCATGAAAGGCAATGTGATTGATCTGTACACATTTTGAGATGCATTTAGTCCTGTGCAGAATTCAGAATACAGTTCCATCAAGGAAACATAAAAGGCAGATACAAATAGCAACACTGATTTAGAAAAAAATGATTCTGTTTCACCTCGAGACCTGTGGCTATTTTTGCCAACAATGTATTGCTTTAAATAGACTTGTGTCTCTGAGAAGTGTTCAGATGTTTTTCTGTGGTACTACTAGCTTTTTATGGCCTTTTTTGTCCCCAAACCTGGCGGTTGACACTCTATTACTCGTAACAAACTAAAACAGGCTTTAACTTTGACTTCAACTCAGGTTATGGTTGGGGTCACAGGTAGTTGACAAGAAGTTGATACAGCGAGGGCTAGTTGATAGCTTCATTATTTAATGTTACACACAGGCTATCCCTTCTCGATGTAAAACATCAATGAAAGCCTAACTAATCATACCTACCTACCCTATGTGATGTGAAATTACTAAATATGTGGAAATGTGGTAGCATGTTGGATGAATATTTGTTTGTCAGCTTGGTAGAATCCCAGTGAGTGGTAACTTGCCTGAAAGCTTGCAGTTCCCACCGCTTGGTGGCTTTCCACTTGCTAGCTGGGATCCTTTATTTAGTGGTAGTGTTCAAAACATGAAGTTGACAACAGGCTCTATTAAATAGCCCAGAGGGTGCAGCTGTGTGGGGGATCAAACCAGATTAAGATGGAATGGGAGAAGGATCTCCAAATAAATCCATGAAACTAAGAGCGCTATCCTGGAGTCAGGCCAGGTGTACTTTATCACCAATTAAGCCACATTTAGTCACATCACTGGAACTTAATTGTTAGTCAGCCTGGTCCCTAAACACATGACCTGTTTAACACTGATGTACTGCTGAAAGAGTCAATAAAAGCATTACCTTCTCTGCCAGATGCATTTAGCATTTAGCATCTGCTCATTACGGTTCAATGACAGAAGACAACTAGAATCAGCATTAAAATGAGCATCAGTAGAAAAAGCATAAACCGGAATGGCATGTGACAACAGTTAATGTTTTTTAGCACATTCAATATGTATTAGATTAGAAAGGCATCAGTTATGAATATATTATTTAAGGGAGAGTGAATATGAGAGGAGAGTTTGCGCTGAAAAAAAGGCTTAAATTATGACTTAAAACTTGAAATGGATGAGAGGTCACGGAAACTGTCGGAGTAGACTGCACAGTTTGAGGGACATTAAATGACTCCGCACCCATTAAGTGCTTTACATGTTAAGAGAGGTCTTGAGTGATGATTTAGTAGTCAGTGGAGCTTATGGAGTTTTCTTCCATAGAAACAATTAAATGTGGTCTTCTACAGACACAATTGAGTGCTGTTCAAAGAATCTCTATTTTCCTTACTGTGTGGCCGATAAGATTGCACTTAATTGCAGGGTTGTCAAGCAAGAAGGGCCTTTAATAGCCTCTGCTTCTGTGTGCTGCTGCCTGAGGGCCCAGTGGACCATGATGCTTTAGGAAGAGATAACTGCACAGAATAAGCTTCTCTTAGTCAGGCTGTTGGCCCCTGCCCTGCCCTGGTCTTGTCCAGTGCTATTTCATTCATCAATGCTGTTTTTAAGATGAGAAATAAAACACAACACACGCGCAGCCAGTGACCTCATTTCAGAAAAAGTATTTAGCCAAAACTCTGGCGTTGGGCCAGTGGGGCTGTTTATCTAACAGCCGGCAGGTTCATCAGACTTGCGGTCCAGTAGAGCGCTCCGGTGCTCATTCCAGCTGACACATAAACTGTAAGTGGAGAGTAGTTGATGTTTTTTCTGCCTGGGGGCTGTGGGGGCTGTGAGGGCTGTCAGCCGCTTGACGCGTGCCCCCTCCAGTTGCCCCGGCTCTGCCCCGCCAGCCAGCGCAGTCCCCTCTCTGGAGCGCTGGACGAACACTGCAGCTGCGGGGTTAAGCTGAGACATGCGGGTGCAGATGAAAGCCGTCTAACTGGGTGAATTGAGCTGTCAAGGGTCACGCATAGCACTCTGGGCGTCCTCATGCCATCAGGGCTGGGGGTTGAGTGCATTTGTCGTGCTTGTGTTACAGCGTGCTTGAGGGCTTGTGTTTTGACCCGCCAACGAGTTAATGTGATGGCTAATGGTTTCGATGGGACGCTAGAATGTTCTAGAATCCTCCTTTGACATTTGTTTCTTCCTGTCAAAGAATGGGATGGCAAAAGACTGTGTATGGTATGTCCATGACCACATATCAGAATTTAAGCCTCTGGGTTTGCTATGTTGGCATTTTCACTTCTCATAAATCTGGCATAGATATTGGTGACTAAGGGCATTTGCCAAGACTGCAGTCTTTTCGGTTGAATCTTTTTCAGTCAAGACCCCAAAAGCCTTACAGTGCCTAACCATACACCCATGAGTTCTGAGTGCCCTCTTTTGTGACTATAGATGAGCGGAGACTTCCTAGCGGTCCCAGCGATGGTTGCATTGATTCGTGACTTTAAAAGCCATGCTGCAGGACCATGTGTGCATGCATGTGTTTTTCTGGGCATTAGGATAATCCAGATTTTGGCAGTAGCCATTGTTCTTTTTCCTGCGGCACCCTGCTAGTGATGCTGTGCCGTGCCATATTGTTTGGCACGGTGTTCAGGCCTTGCCTCGGAGGGGTGGTGAGGGGCCTTTGGTAGGGCGAGTGGCATCTCCTGACAAGTGTGCATTTTCAACAACACTCTACATTAGTAGACCCAGCCCTTAACTTAACGCTTATCCCCTTAACCCTCCTTCTCCTGCCTCAGACTAACACAGGTCGGAACGTTACTGGTGGAAAAGCAACAGTTGAAGAGGCTGTTCTCACTACTATAATGTTTTTTTTAAGGATGAAGAAATGAATGCTTGTAGATGTGTTTTGATGTTTTTTATGATTTATAGTGTGAAGTTATGTGGCCAAATAATGATGTTCTGTTCACTCGTGTCATGACTATACTTGAGAAAGACATGATGCATTGTATGTGTTTTATTTGTGTTTATCATGCAGGCTAGCAAGTGTTAGCTGATCTCTCCTTGCTCATTAGCAAGTTAGCTTGTAGGCTTAATGTATCAGTAGCCTGCCATGATCAGAACATGATAGTTTGAAAAGGATTTGTGTGAAAAGGATGAAGGCTAACCTATGTAGCAGCTATGTATTAGGGCTGGCTTTTCATATAAAGATTTGGGAGGTTTAACATTTCTGAACATTGGCAATACTGAGCAAAGCATCTTGAATTGTAGTATCATCTTATTTCACCCCCAATATGTGTGATAGCTGCAGAGGTAGAGTAGACCTGGAAGTGAGGGATGTGTGAAAGCTTTATTCGGACAACACAGTCCTTTTGAAGCTATTTGCACTTCACTAACGTTGTAAATGATTGTTGAAATGGGCGAGCATACATTGTTTTTTCAGTAAAGAAGTATGTGCCACTTTGTCTGAAGACATGAAGGAAAAGTGAGGGAATGGGGGATCGGGAGCAGGAGGGGGAAACAGCAGAAGGCATGGAGAGAGAGGAAAGGGGATTAATCATCCAGCCTTGTGGTTCTAATGTCTACTTTGCTAAACCAAATGATTTTTGTCATGACTTCTGTGCAGAGTTGGTCAGGCGTCTGTAGCCAAGAGTGTGTGTTCTCTGAGTTGGTCAGGCGTCTGAGGCCAAGAGTGTGTGTTCTCTGAGTTGGTCAGGCGTCTGAGGCCAAGAGTGTGTGTTTTCTGCGGCTGCAAGCCTCCCTGAGGAAGCATGCAGGAGAACGGCCTGCTTGTGCAGCGCCGGCCCCTCAGCCTCCCCGCAGGGGCCGGACTGCCACCGCAGCGTGCTGACATCAGCAGGCTGATATTTCTGGAGCAGGCGCCTAATGGCCACGGTGGCTGGTCTGGGGTCAGTTTTCACATTTGGCCTTTGCCTGAGTAGTGGAGGAGGAGGAGGAGGAGGAGGAGGAGGAGGAGCACTGGCGTGCTGTGTAGACTGTAGTTTCTTCTTCATAAATGGTTAGTCTTTGCCCTGATTGCCCTTGAGAGCCCAATGCCACAAGTGTTTATGGACTATTTCATAGCAAAAGCTGTGGACAAGCCCTAAACAAAACCAAACACATTCACTCATTTTAAAGTTAAACAGCAAAGCAGACTTAAGAATGAACATTAACTAAGAGTGTTTATAGCCTTTGCATCAGCAGTTTCGGAAGAGAGGAGTTCATCCAAGCAGCATTTAAGGCCAGTCATTTGTAATTTCCTCAAATGACAAGAAGGATTTGCATGCAGAGTTCATTCCCTGTTGACAGACTAGGCTAATCAGGCTGATGGATGTGCCTGTAAGGAATGATTATTGTCCTTTACATGAAGATGATGGCTGTTTGTGGCAGTCTGAGAGGGACGCTAAAGAGGGAAACCAGTCCTAGTTTGTGCTGGTGCTCACATTTCACAGTTTTGAAATGAAAACTAGAAGTTCCTGTGAGCTGATTTGACATTTTGGCCTCTCTATATTTAGATTAGTTAGAAGATTGTTCCATAAAGGGTCAGGTATGTTTACACAAAATAAGCATCTCCCCAAGCGTCCCCTCTGCACTTGAGACTGGAAGAATCCCAACATACTGTAGGAGGAATGCAGGAAAGGGAATAGAACGTGCAGACATTAAAAACAAGATGTGAGTGAAGTGGAGTTGAGTTTTTCACCTAAGAATTAAGAGGTTTTAGACACATACTCTCTCTTAATCCGTTCAAGAAATTAGAAATATGTTCCCAGAATAGGCCTGATTGTATAGCAGGTCCTCGCTGGATTTATAAGACAGTAATTCCACTGAATTAAAAAATAAAAAATGCCAACTCAGTCAGAGATGAAAGTGGTGTATGTGGATGGCTGAATGCTCTCTTTGCACCACCGAAGGGGTAGGTGTCGTCAGAAGGCTTCTTTACTGTGGTGTGTAATTTTAACTCCTTCCTGTGATCTGCCTTGGGACCGAATTCAGCCACAGATCATATAGCTGTGCTATGTAGCTGTGCTATGCGAGTGTCCCACCAGGGTCAAATATGTGAGTGATATTAGCTATTAGATATTAAGAGATGTACTTCCCTGTCAGTTACAAGTTTGAGGCTTGGAGTGTGCAGACAGGACTCCCACACAGTAGGGCTAGAATCCATCTACGCATTGAAAATAACACTCAGCATCCCTATTCCTCCTCACTCTACAGACCCAGCCATCCAAACCTGACTGCTGTAGGAAGTGTGGTATAGAGTTCTCAAAAGTAGGGCAGCAGCTTCCACGCTCCGTGGTGCACATCTAAGCCTGCTGTCTTTGTGTTTATAGAACTGAACGATCAAGGATTCTTTCTTTCTTTGCGTTTTGCTTTCCTTTCACGTGTACGATCGAAAACTTAAAGCTTTAGCTGGTGTTGTGCAGTGATTATTGCTTCCGTTGCCGCCGGGGCTTTCTTGAGGAGGAGAGACTTGTCTGTCACTGCACTCACCCGCTCTCCCTCTCCTCTTGAGTTTACAGCTACTGTTCCTCCCTTCCTCCCTCTCCTCCTCTTCTCTCCATAAAAGCCAGAGTCTGTCAAGCAGGAGATGTTCACTTGTTTTCCTTTCTGGAGGAGGCTATAAATAGAGCCCCCCCCCCCCCAACCCAGATAGTTCCCTGTTGGTTAGTGGAACAGAATGGAAGGGAGGTGATGGGTTGAGCCGTGACAGGGGCTAAGTGCTGAGATATATTTGAGAAAATGGCCACCATTCTCATCAAACCCCTTTTCTGCTTCTCCAGGTCACTTAAGTTCTAAATCGGTCACGGTTTTTACTTGCCTCTTAGTCGGGGCCTTGTTCCGGGGGAAAAGCGTAACTTCTCACAAGTTGAGCGCCGTAGGTCTCCTCTCGGTCGACACTTCCTTAACGTGTGCGTTCCACTCACAACACCATCTCATTGAACTCTTTGAACGCCTCAGATTCTTCAGCTGGGAATCTGAGCCAGCGAGCCCCGTCATGTGGTGTAGTGAATGATTCAAAGTGACAGCGGCGTGACGGGCAGGTCTGGGGGAGTTGCGTGACGGCACCTGGGGCTTGAGATGTGTGTGAGAGGGAGCGCGTGTGTGTAAATATTGATATGAGTGTGCGAGCTGCTGTGCAGACTTGCGGGTTAATAAGTCATGATGTGCTGCTCCTGAGACACACACACACACACACACACACACACACACACACACACACATGGACACACACACACACACACACACACACACACACACACACACACACAGAGTCATGATGTGCTGCTCCTGAGACTGGGACACTGGGGCTGGCACCATCTCATGCTCCCCATCGCCCCCCAGCTGACACTCACACGCACGCATGCACACACACACACACACACACACACACACACACACATGGACACACACACACACACGGACACACACGCACACACACACACTCACACACACACACACACACACACACACACACATGGACACACACACACTCACACACACACTCACACATACACTCACACACACACACACACACACACACACACACACACACACACACACACACACACACAGCTCCACTGAGGTAGAGGAGCTGTCAGGCATGAAGAACAGTGGAGGTCAGAGATATGATTGTTTGGCTCCTGCCTGACCGGAGCATCAGCCACTGCTAAAGCAACCACAGTTGGATTTACAGACTAATAGAAGGCAGGGCTACAGGAACTGTTAAAAAGTGGTTTGTAATCCTTAACAGTCACAAACACTTGACAATTTACATGTAAATGTAAAGCAAATGTAACTACTCATTCAAGTCTACTTACCCCCATGATATTCACAAACACTAGCTGATGTTTTTTATCAGCAATCCTCTTTTTGTGTCAGTAAATCATCTGAAATTACTGTGAAACAGCAGTGGTCTGTTGACTTGCGCATGCTGCTATGGTAACAGAAATGAATGTTTGTCAGCAGAAAGTTATTTCTCTTCTCTCTGAGGAATTTACAAAGTTGTTGCTACTGTGCCTGCTCCAGCCACCCCCACACCCTGCACGGCGACACTCTCTCTTCCTCCTCTATCCTCCTCTCCTCTCTCTTCCTCCCATATCTCCTCTATCCTCCTCTCTTCTCTTCCTCCCATATCTCCTCTATCCTCCTCTCTTCTCTTCCTCCCATATCTCCTCTCTTCTTCTCCTCTCTCTTCCTCCCATACCTCCTCTATCCTCCTCTTCTCCCCCATCCTCCTCTCCTCTCTCTTCCGCTCTATCCTCCTCTCCTCTCTCTTCCTCCCATACCTCCTCTATCCTCCTCTCCTCTCTCTTCCTCCCATATCTACTCTATCCTCCTCTCCTCTCTCTTCCTCCCATATCTCCTCTATCCTCCTCTTCTCTTCCTCCCATATCTCCTCCATCCTCCTCTCCTCTGAGTTGGATTACTCTCCACTGAACTCAGATTGCAGCCTTGTGTCCACAATGTCTGTACACACTCTTCAAACTATACGCTGTAGCTCAGACCACCGTATACGCTGTGTTCTACACTGTTATATTGCAACTGCTAATGTTACTATTTTGTAAGCTTGATTTACGGACCAAAGATCAGCCCCAGCCTGTGAAGGCCTCTTTTGTTTTGTGTGTGATCAGGCCCTTACCTTGAAGAAGCAGCAAGGTGGTCTAAACCAAGCGAGCTAAACTAGCTAAAAGGCAGCAGCCTTGCAGACACCACTAACAGCACAGATGGTACCTATAAATGCTTGATAGCTTGAGAACTGATGTATTTGTGCTTAATGTATGCGCAGCAATATTGTGCTGTAAAAGTCGTCCTTACATTTAGGTGACAACACCTTTACTACATATAAACCACAACTATAGTGAAAACAGACCTCAAACATACCTCAAAAGCAGAACATTCATACTCTCTCTCTCTCTCTCTCTCTCTCTCTCTCTCTCTCTCTCTCTCTCTCCTCCTAGGCCTTGGGAAGACGAAGCGAAAGACGAGTGCCCGTGACGCGTCCCCCACCCCGAGCACTGACGCCGAGTACCCGTCCAACGGCAGCGGCAGTGGCAGCGGGACCGAGCGCATCTACGACCTCAACATCCCGGCGCTGGTGAAGTTCGCCTACGCGGCGGAGCGTGAGGACGAGCTAGCGCTGGTCAAGGGCACGCGGGTGCTGGTCATGGAGAAGTGCAGCGACGGCTGGTGGCGCGGCAGCTACGGCGGCCAGGTGGGCTGGTTCCCCTCCAACTACGTGCTGGAGGAAGGGGGCGAGGAGGCGGCCGGCGACCCCCCGGCGGGGGTGGGCTACCTGAGCCTGCAGCGGCAGCCGCCGAGGGCGGGGGGGCTCAGTAACGGCGAGCCGCAGCCGCAGCTGGAGGTGCTGCACACCGTCCAGACGCTGTACCCCTTCAGCTCGGTGACGGACGAGGAGCTGAACTTTGAGAAGGGCGAGATCATGGAGGTGGTGGAGAAGCCCGAGAACGACCCCGAGTGGTGGAAGTGCCAGAACGTCCGCGGCCAGCTGGGCCTCGTGCCAAAGAACTACGTGATGGTCCTGAGCGACGGGCCGGCGCCGGGCGGCACCCTGCAGCGCCCAGCCGTGGGTGGAGCCGGGACACAAACGGGCCCGTCTCGCACGGGGAAGTTCGCTGGGAAGGACTGGTACTACGGCAAAGTGACGCGGCACCAAGCGGAAAGGGTGCTCAACGAGAGGGGTGTCGAGGGCGACTTCCTGGTTCGAGACAGCGAGTCATCGGTGAGTGCATGATCATCAGTCCAGTCGTCTCTCTTTAAAGCACTCTAGACGTGCTGAGTCTCTATTGCAGAATAGGCACAGGAGATAAATACCACTTCTACATCAACACAGGCTCACTGATACAGCATTTACATGAATTACAAGATACAACAGACCACAGAATGGCTACATGTATTTAAAGCCTTCAATGAAGGAGGTTGATCACAGACTAGAAACAGCCATCACATGACACTTACCAGCTCACGGATGCAGTAATATGAGGCATGTTTTTACAAAGTAACTTTTACAAAGTAATTGAAACGATGTGCAGAAATTGTAGCTTTAAAATAACATTGATATATCTGGATCTAAGATTGTAACTATTTGATTGGAATGAAATGTAGTTGTATGTATGGGTTCCTTTGGGAAGCGAGATGTTTTACAGCAGATCACAACTCAATGCCTGTAGACAAGACTCCCTCTCCTTGTAAATCCCACCGACAACTTGACAAGAGCCACCCACACTCACGCCAGATGCCCTCTTGTTGTATGTTGTATACATATAACACACAGCTCAGATGCCCTCTTGTTGTATGTTGTATACATATAACACACAGCTCAGATGCCCTCTTGTTGTATGTTGTATATATATAACACACAGCTCAGATGCCCTCTTGTTGTATGTTGTATACATATAACACACAGCTAAGATGCCCTCTTGTTGTATGTTGTATAACACACAGCTCAGATGCCCTCTTGCTGTATGTTGTATATATATAACACACAGCTCAGATGCCCTCTTGTTGTATATTGTATATATATAACACACAGCTCAGATGCCCTCTTGTTGTATATTTTATATATATAACACACAGCTCAGATGCCCTCTTGTTGTATATTGTATATATATATAACACACAGCTCAGATGCCCTCTTGTTGTATGTTGTATATATAGAACACACAGCTCAGATCCCCGGGAGTCTGCATTGATTAGTATTATATTGTAGCTCATGTATTTGCATGCACATCATCCAGGATGGAGACACAGCCCTGTGAAAGAATGTTATTTACAAACTGAATTCATAGTTAGTTTTAGATTCTGAAATGAAATGATGAAGAAATGGCTGCTGTGGCTGGCTGGGAATGCTCTATCCCCAGATGCAAATAATTATCATAAAATAATTAAAATATATATACTTATTTGGGGGCTTGCATATTGGTATTACACAAACCCACGAGATGATTTTAATCTTAAACTACTCTATAATTGGAGATGATTGAATTAAATTAAAATGGTATCAAACTTTATTGTTTCTTGAAAATGAATGTGTTTACCAGTTACACTGTGCTCTCTTGGAGGCTGTTTGTTTCAAATCGAATTGAAACTTAATTTCATCTTTGTTTCCAACACCCAACACCCCACCCCCTCCCACCCTTGTTCCACCCATCTGTTTCTCACTCGTTACCACGTCAACCCTGTCACCCCTCTTCTCTTGGCTTTTTACCCCTCTCCTCCTCTTTTATGTCCTCCTTTTCTTGTCCTCCCCTCTGTGTCCCTCTCTCTCCTCTCTCTCCTATCTGTCCTCCTCCAGCCCAGTGATTTCTCTGTGTCCCTGAAGGCGGCGGGGAAGAACAAGCACTTTAAGGTGCAGCTGTGTGAGGGCGTGTACTGCATCGGCCAGCGGCGCTTCAACAACATGGACCAGCTGGTGGAGCACTACAAGAAGGCACCCATATTCACCAGCGAGCAAGGGGACAAGCTCTACCTGGTCAAACCTCTGCTGTGACACACACACACACACAGTAACACACACACACACTCTTACCCATACACGCACTCACCAACCCTGCCTGAAAGCAAGCCTTAGGATTGGACTCTCTACAGAGCAATGTCTTGTTTTCAAGTCCTGTGCGGCTAAAAGCAACGGTTCCGAGAAATAAAGAACTTTTACCACATAGCAGCAAACTGAGGACATTCAGTAAGAACCATGAACCATGAGTCAAGCAAGAACCAATCTCTTGGAGCCAAATGTGGTGATGTCAAAGATTATCATGGTACAAGCAGGACAGCTGTTTCACATCTTTATTTAAAGTGTCCCTCGGCCTGGTTTTCATTGTTTTGTTTAGTTTTTTGTCTTAAAGTGTACCCTTCCCAGGGTTTGTTTGTGGAGAAGGTTTATGAAGGAGAAACCTGCCTTCACTAAGTGACCATAGTAAGCTCTCACTCATTGCCTTGGCTGCTGGCGCCCCCTCTCTGTGGCTCCTCCTGCGCGCTGGAACATTCTGAGAGGGCCCAGTCTGACAGCACTTCCATTCTGGAAACTTCCATGTCAATAACTGTTGTGAGTATAGCTGTTCAAGACCAGAGGGAGATGTAAAGGGGGGGGGGGGGGGGGGGGGACACTTTTCTTTCAGTACAAGCAGGGAAAATGTGCTCTGTTTGCGGTTTGTAATGTCCAGACCCACTAGAAGCTCTTGGAAGAGCTTCACCAACACTCTGTGATCTGTGAATAAGCAGAACTATTTGAGTATGAACATTTTTCAACCAAATACACAGGTATTTTTACAGGCTATTTGAGCTGTGCCAGCTGGGATGGTGCTGAGCACGCATCTGAGAGCGAGCGAGCCGTCTCAGGAAGTGGACCCGTCCTCTACGTCCGTCTCAATCGGAGGGAAGAACAAGAGTGCCACTCGGTGTCCAAAAATGGAAGTGACAAGGGAAGCCAGTTTCAGTTTTCAGTTGAATGTGGATGTCCAACCAAATGTGCCACCCTCGTAACTGCTCATGTGTCCCCTTCCTCTCCCTAACACACCCCACACTTTCATATTTACTGTTCTAAATCATCAGATCAGAGTTGTAGTGTATGTATCTATCTATGGCCACTGATTAAAGCATAAATATACATATAAACACAGACACAAACACTATGTTTACCAGTAAGACTCAACATATGATTTCCCACCTCTCCTTTTTGATATGTCCGAATGTTATTGAGCATCGTTATTTAAAAGTTTTCATCTGTATGTCTATTTAAAAAGAAGAAATATGGTACATATATAATTTAGTTCCAGACGTATAGAACTGTACAAATACAGTGTGGTTAGGATTGAGATACATTTGTTCGATTAAAGATTTTTTTGAAAAAAGAATTGAAATCTGTTTGAATCCTGTAAGGCTCAACACTACTATGTGTTTGAAAAACACAGCATTTGGTCAGTTAAGTGATGTTTGATGGCTTTACTGGTCTCGAACAAGTATAGCTGAAGTATGGTGTGTCTTAAGCCTGTGAGGGAATATAGTTATTCCTGACCTTGAAGTGTATGTAATGTAACATTGTAATAGTTTCTCCAGTGTGCATATGCTGCATTAATGTTGCTAAGACATTGCTGACGGTGGTGCAGAGATTCATTGACCCTCCAGTAGGTGGTGCTGTTTAGATAATGGTACCATTCAGTTGCACCGCTCCACTGCTAACAAAAACACTAAGGTCTGGCACCTCCCATGATAAGTCACCATGAAAATGCCTCTGTAATTGTCCTGTGGTACATTACTGATACAGTGAGATCAGTCTTGGTCTGTTTGCTCTGGTTGTTCCCACCATTACACAGTGATGTGCTCACTGGATTAACCCACCCCGAAGGCTTAATCCAGGGGTAGTCACAGTGTCTGCCGAGCAGATGAGGCAGACAGAGGGACTCTCAGGTTCCCTGGCTGGGAAAGAAAGGCTCTGGGTGTCAGTGCACTGTGTGAGTTCATCTCAGGGTGAATGGTGGGGGAAGGTTTGTGGGGATGGGAGGTTTGGTTTTTCTCTGTTATAGGTTATATTCTCTGTTATGTGTAAATACTGTTTGAAAAGCGTGAAACTATGCTATAGCCTACAAGAAGCTTTTTGTTCTTGTGTAGAAGGCTTTTGACTTTGCACGTTTGAAGTGACACTAATTGTCCTTTACTACAGTAAATGTGCCATGTAGATGTGTGTATCTCAGTTTTCCGACACATGCATCACTGAAACGCCCATCCTTTTCTAAATCCATTTATGATGGCTTGTGCGATGCACTGTGTGTTTTGATGGCTTGTGAGATGCACTGTGTGTTTTGGCATAAGACGTCCCGTACAAAGACACTCCTGTTAACAGGAGTTCTCAAGGTTGACTTGGGCCAAAACTTAAGAGCTCTAGATTTCACCTTCTTATAAGAATCACTACAGGCATGAGACTGAGCTAGTCATATGATATGTAGACATGGTAGATAGATAGATAGATAGATATAGATAGATAGATAGATATGTGTAAATAATGAGTAGGTAATGTATTGATATTATTACTCTCTGTATGAGTTCTAAAAAACACTAGAGTGTCTAGTGTAAAGGGAGAAGATGTGACTGTGAGGTTCCTCATGTGCTGTAGGTTCCCATGGGTTCCCATGGCCCAGTCAGCCCACGGTTGCTCCTGGACTTCTAAGGTCTCCATACCACAAAGGTGCTCTTTGAGAACGCTGGTATGCCTTCTGAAGGTGTGAGAAGTAGAGTGGATGTTGGAAAGAGACAGTAAGGTCAAGAGATGAGAGCCAGCCCATGAGGCATGCATGGGAAAGGCAAACACCGCAGCGCGGGGAGCACCAGGCCAGACACATACATACACACACACACACACCTGCTCTTGGCCCAGACAGGACACTACTCAGGCTCAGCAGCTGACATCAGGAGAGCCTCTGTATGTATTGCACTGGAAAACCTTTTGCTTTGTGTTGCGCCTAATTTCTGTGGTTTTAGGTGACGTGACTGGATTTCCTTTGGTAGTTTGACATGATACAGTCTGGTTTTATGTTTTGTTGACGGACTTTTCTTTCCTGGTCAGTTGTGGTAGTTTGTCAGAGAGAACATCATGCCTCGGCTCAGCCTGCTCCTCTGCACTGTCCTGCTGGGATACCTCTGGCTCACAGGTAAGGCACACACATGGCATCAAATGTGGGAAAGTTCCTGCTGGGAATTCTACAGAAATTGTGCCACTAATGTTGTTTTCTTCTGGTAAACAACACATATAAACACATCAGTTGAGGTGAGACAGAAGATGAGACTACATGATCAAACCTGTACAAATGCGTATAAATGGCAAGCCTTTTATTTGATGACAGACAAAATCAATCTTCCTTAACACCAAAGGGCATTTGTCAGATTCTCCAAATAGCTTGACACTGTTCCTGGTGCTGTGTCAGCCCTGAGAGATTTAGGGTTTATGTCCCGCTGCTTTGGTATGTCTCACTGGGAGAAGGACATGCCTACAGTCTAAACTTAAGGATTTTTCCCAGGCTGACTATCACGCTGATGTCATCTTCCTACAAATGCACTGGGTCAATGGCTGGCTGTTTCTCAGGAAATAGGTGTGAACTGGAAGTGAGGTTCAGATTCTGTTATTCTCTTTTTAAGGTTGGGTAGAGAGAGGGCTTAAACATTGAAGTTGTTTTTCTTGTTTGACCAATATAAGGTGTGCCTCGGACAGAGGTCATGATGTTGATAGTTACACTTGTGCTTCCAGTGAATTAAAATCATGACTGTCAATGTTGAGGAAAATGTCAGAAGGAACTGATTTAACACCCTTCACTACTTTCTCTGCAGAGGTAAAGTGCAGCGAGGAATCCGGTGAGTAATATCTTCTTTAAATAGGCTTTCCATCACTGCAGAAGTAATATGTAGCATACATACATATATATATATGTGTGTGTGTGTGTGTGTATATGTATAGTAATATAATGTATATGTCGGTTGACCAAGGTCTGCTGGAAGATGCCTGTGCGTGCGTGCGTGCGTGCGTGCGTGCGTGCGTGCAGAGTGTGTGTGCGTGCGTGCGTGCAGAGTGTGTGTGTGTGTGTGTGTAGTGTGTGTGTGTGTGTGTGTGTGTGTGTGTGTGTGTGTGCGTGTGTACGTGCGTGCGTGCAGTGTGTGTAGTGTGTGTTGTGTTTGTGTGCCCAGTGGGCTATAACATGAAAAGAAGAGAGTAGAGCATTTCAACTGCGAGTTGAGTAACAAGCTTCCAACTGACACCAAACTCACAGTCACACTGAGTTCAAAGAGTTCAAAGCTGAACGTCCTCATGTGCTCTAACTCAGCATGCATCCTCAGTAAAGTCATGAAGAACACTAATAAAACACATTTTAAAGCCTTCCAGTGCCATACAAGTCCTGGGTGTTTTGGACTCTTCTAATATAAATAAAAATTGCATTTATAACTTCATAAAATGTAAGTGTATGTTGCGGACTTAAAGTGATCTGAGGGTTCATCTTAGGATGTAAACTCTGATATCGCTTTACCAAAAGCGTGAGTAAGGTACTTATAATGTTGTGAGTAGTTCAGTGCAGCTGTGGCGGTTATATCATTTAGTGGACATGCACTCTACATAATGATTTGTTAAGTGTTATAACTTTAATATAAACATGATTTCAAACAAGTATCTAAGGTTACTGCAACAGTTTGCTTTATGTTGCATTACACAGGCTTCTTACCACTCAGTCATTGATATGTTATGAAGCACAGTATAATTCATCATTAATGTGCTCATAAGGCATTATAGAGGAAATTCATAGGAAATGTAAACAAACAAATCTAAGGCACAGCTAAGAAAAAACATCCATTAGCCTCTGATTGGCTGCCATAGTTCTCACACTTCTCTCCCTGTGCAGGTGTGCGTGAGACCCACAACATGCCCAACTGGGCCCTGACCTCCTCAGACTTCTTTGGTTGGGTGGAGGAGCTGCGCGCCAGCGGTGGCTATGAGAAGATCCAGGATCTGGCCAGAACCTTCTGGGCTCACTTCCCCTCCGCCAGCCGCCTGGGCTACGACCCCCCTGCCCCCGAGGAGTAAGACCACAGGCCCAGCGTTCAGTGCTGCTCCTCTCAGACCTCCACTCTACTGGACCCCAAAGACTGTGACATGTTCTGGAGATAGGGCCTAATGTATGGTGACCATTTGGAAATATTTGGTCGGTGAAAATGAATAGAGAAACTTAACCAGAACAGAGGAGCTGTGTTTTAATAAAAACATGTTCAAACATTATACAATTTATATGTCGTGTGTCACCTTTTGTCAACAATTCATATATTGCAATAATGCCCTTCGTCTGAGACCTGACTCACTAATGTGTCATAGTCAGGTTGGAGAGATTCTTCTGATCCAATACAACTGCATAATACAGTGACAGAGACTTCAATGAAAGCATATTAAAGGTGTGCTTAGGGGAGAGTGAATTAAGATCAGCCCTGTGGTCAAAGGAATATGAGACAGAAATAAAACTAATGGATACAATACATCAGGATGTGTGCAATCAATTGAACCCTTAACAGTGTGCCTAACTCAAATAGATAATAACATATGGGCTCAACTTGCCCCATATTAGAGGTAAGTTGAGCCATCTGAGGAAACAGTTATCAACTATTGTACTAACCAGATTTTAAAGTATAATTCTAAATATAATTATTACATTTAAACATTACAACTGATTTGTCTACAGTTTTGACACCTGAAGATGGTTTGCCAAGTCTCTAGGGATAAGAAATAGACGTGGAAGTCTGGAATTGAACGAGCTTTTATTCTTTTGAGGAATTTCCACAGATTATTTGTTTTTCACTTTCAGTGTAGACTCTCAACTGTATGTTTGGCATAATACCAAACGTTTTAGCTTATAAATATAATATAACCACCAACATGTCACATGATGTTCTGAATATCCGTATAATCGCAATCTAACACTAACATGTCACATATATACGGAAAATGCTATTCAAAATGGCAAAACAAGAGTGATGTTTCTATGTCATCCACAAAGAGGTAAACAAAAACGACATCTACAAGCAATGGCTATGGAGCCCCGATCTGGTTTTTTTCTGTGATTGTGTTAAAATATGAAATATGAAATATAATGTTAGTTATTCATTGTTAGTATTTCACTTAACTTTGTCTAAACATAAGAGGGTAATCTTAGCCACCGGTTGAACTTACCCCTAAGGCTCTGGCCCAGATACAGGTGCTGGGTCAACTTATCCACTGGCTCATCTTACCCCACTCTCCCCTACAGATATATGAAATTTACAAAAATAAGATGGCCTGTCTTAACCAGAAAACGAATGGATGGTTTTGTGTCTTATTTCAACTAGCTTTTCAAGTATTTGCAAGTATTCCTGTCCTGTAGCAGTGTGTAACTGGGTCTCACTCTTTGAGATGCAGTTCACAGGCGTGTCCCACCCTTAAAAAGGAATGTGCTCTAGCCTAAGGGCTTTAGAATCTCTCCCTGAAGACTTATCTCGTACATGTTCTCTGATACGGAAATGTGGCACTTCAGGGCAGAGATGGCAGAGCCTTGCTCCATTTGTGTGAGAGAACATGGTGACTTTTTTTAAACCAAATTCTCCTATGGTCAATGGTCAGACCTTTCCTTCAGTATGTCCACTCAGAATCCCACTGTTGACCCTTACATTGACAACAGTGCAGGTGGCAAGGAATAAAAGACTGCGAGTAGTAACCAGCATCCTTGTGTTTGCCACGTTTAAAAGGCATTGTTTTGGAGAGTGGATTTGAGTTCTCTTCCTTGTAGTTTCTTTTTAACTCAATACACACAGAAAAAAACCCTGGTACCCCAGTGTGGTTTTGTGATTTTAATATTTTGAATATTTTCTACTCATGGAGAAAACCCTTAACAGCACACTGACCTACTCTTGCTAACAAGGTAAAGAGAAATAATAATTCCACAAAAAAAACGTGGGCATAAATATGCATGAATGTTCCAGTACACAACATGCTGTGCTTGACAGTTGTACTAAATAACAAACATATGGTGCTTCACTCTGAGGGGGAAATCTAATATCTATCGTGACTAATGGGCTTAGAGGGAACATCTTTTGTGTGGATTGATGGACAGCATGAAATTAATACCAACAAATATTTCTAAATCAGTAACTGGTGTCATTTTGCCCTGAAGAAACTAAGTTTTATCTTTGAAAAAACTACCAAAAGAAATTTGACAAAGACAGAAGACATCAAAACACACTTACTGCACATTATCACTTCCAAATAATTCTGCTTGGTTTAAAAATGAATTCATGACTGATTTAAAACATAAACAATCGTACTCATTGTAACATCATACTGTGCGCTTGCTGATAAGCATCCACTACAAGTATAGCATAGTGTTTCCAACTCTATAGAGAAGCAGCCATTTTTCCAATGATAATAGTTCCCTGGCAAACTACTAGCTAAATATGATCTTTTGTCCTTGTTGCAGTGCAGCCTTTTGACATGCTCAGTCACGTGGTCCCATGTGGGGATCTCTGCCATACAACATACATCTAGCTGTACAACACAGCGCACCAATCTGCTGTTTTCTGGGAAATGGAGTTCAGGACAGCAACCTTCCTAGATTACAATCCTTTTTACAGGATGCTGTAGGCATGCCTTATGGAGTCCAGCATCACTTTCAGTAGAGGCAGGAAATTGAGTTAACAGAGGGGAAAGTAGTTGGAGGGGTTGCATGTTTATTGCATACTGAGAAACATCTGTCTCCCTCTTCCCCCAAGATGTTTGCTCCTTCTGTCTAGCAATGGGCTTCCTGTTATGCAAGAATAGCAACTTGACAAAACAACCCCAAGATGTGTCACATACATACTACTGAGATCTTCATGTATTTGGCATACTTAAGTGCTTTTTTCTGTCATATTATGACATCAAATATTGCATTTATCTGGTTTTTTTTTATCATTTATCTCGCCATTTATATTGGTCATGTGGTGAACACATTTATGCTTCACAGATGTGTTTAAAAATGAAATAATTAAATGCTTTGTTCATATCATATTTGAGGGTGATGAAATTAGATTATACATGTGGTAGTTGTGTAGAAAATGGGTAATGCATATGTCATATTTCACAAATGTTATAGATGTTGTTTTCCTTTAAAACAGAGGCCAAATTTAGGGTCTGTCATAAATTTGTTCTGTAGGGGACACAGGCATCAGAAAACTTTTACTCCATTTAAGTAATTTAATTTCATTCATCCTGGATCATTCAAGCATTAGGATTATGTTCAGCTACTGAATATTTATGTTTTAATGATTCCAGATTCCAGTAACACTGATGCAGTGTATGTCTCAGCAGTGATCTCCACAGTTCTTAATACCCACACTTGTTTTCACATGGAAAAGAACTGTTTAGGTCTGAATACATTCAAAAGCCTCATCGGTGTGGACATGCGCTGTGTGGTCTGAGTTTCTGAGGATGGAGAATTCTGAGGGGGGAAAAGTACTGTAAAGGTCTGCGGTGGCAGACAAACACTCCAGTCCCACCCTGGCCAAGGTTTGGTTTGGGAGCGGCACAGAGCGCCTCTGTGAGAGTGGCGGCAGGTTTACCGCATTCCTTCGCGGGAACAAGCAAGTTTTCTGGGGCGGAATGTTTGCCTGACTGCCCCCAGGTCTGCCCCTTCCTCCCCCAGTCTCACCAGAAGACCCAGCACAGTGACAACACACACACACACACACACACACTCATACACATAGTATACATCCGTCATGGCTCTCCACCGTCTCCTCACGCAGCTCCTGCTGCTCAGCGTGCTCCTGTCCGTGTGCAGCCCCTCAGGTGAGTCTCTGAACGCAGCTCTGCACCATCGCTACCCATCTCTACCCCTCTCTGCACGCCATGCTAAAGAGAAACATTAGCCTTTGCTTTCCTGTCGCTCTCTCTCTGTACAAGAAGATGAGGCTCGTGTTTTGCCATTGATCGGACCTTTTTCATTCTATGCTTTTGCACTGAGTTTGACCTTTTGAGAAAGTGCAGTTTTTGATGTAAATTTGTAAAGGGGTGAGTTTATCTATTAGAAAATGAAGGTGAATAATTGCGGGGGAGGGTTCATGAAAGAGATGGCTCAAGATGTCAGCTGCTATCATTGATCAAACGGCAGAGCTTTGTGAAGACCTTTGTCAAGCCAGACCAATTTTCGGCCATTTAACGGTGTTTATATAAGAACAGTTAATGGGTTTGTATGGTTGTCCCTGTATGTTTAAACTTTGATCAGTAAATGGACGAAATCTGTATGTTCACAATTCTTTCACAGACAGTTCCAGAGAGAGCCCATTGAAAAGGCTTCTGAAAAGGCGAGATGGTAGGCACTGTGTATAATTATATATACTATCATATTTTATATAATAAGTGTAATTAAGTATACAATAGCAATTAAAACCTTTTCTCTCCAAGTTTGTATGGTTCGTGCAATCAAACAGAAACCTGTAGTGGTATCAGTCTTGAAATACAGCCTCATATGCTCCTCATCTATGTGCTGTCCACAAGTGTGAAGAGTAATTTTAGATTCTGACCTTGGTCCAGACAGTTTGATTGATTAGTGGCCGTGTCATTGAGAGACCATCATTATTATTAATGAGTATTATCATTGATAAAGGAGTGTGGCAGTGGCCCTGGGCCTTAGCTAGGTGTCACCATCACTTTGTCTTGCTGTCAGCACGGGATCATTCAGCAGATAGCTGCCCCAGGAGGCAGCCTTGTGTGTCTGACAGCCACGGCTGTTGTGGCGAGGTCTGTTTGCCTGAGGTCAGGTCATGTGTATGTACATCACTCTCACCTTCAGTTGCAGAGCAGCCAAAGTTCCCATCCGTAGCAGTGGCTCCAGCCAAGGCGAAAGAGTTCCTGGCATCACTTCGGAGGACCAAGAGGAACATCTGGGACCGCAGCAGGCCAGACGTGCAGCAGTGGATCATGCAGTTTATGTACATGGGCTACGATGAAGCAGTGAGTTATGTACATGGGCTATGATGAAGCAGTAGGTTTGCTGGTTTAACCCAACATTTGCCTTCATCTTTACACAGCTTAACTTTACGTTGAACCCTTAAGTCGGAAAATGTACAAAAATGGTTTCGCCGTTTAGCATGCATCACTCCATAGCATGAAATCATCTAAAAATTGGTGTAAAAAGGCAGAGATATGACCGTCCCTATTCATACTGAAATAAATCAACTCTCATCTAGTCACTTCTGCTGAAGGCTTCATTAAAATTGTGAGAAGAGAGTCAGGTGGCGTTGACGTCATGTTGATTATGAGTTATGTGTCATCTAAATGCTGTGGTTATTCTTAAACTGACAGCGTTGTCGTGGCAATGTGATTAGGGGCGAACTGACAGCTTGGACAGGTGGAAGTGTGTGATTATTTTAATGGCCATAAATCTGGGTCCTTCTGGGGCTGCAGATGGGGCCACACTAGATGTTATTTTGACCTCACTTCCTGTGACAGTGACCCCTTGTCACATTCCTCCTTCATCTATAGTCATTATGACCACCTCTGCACCAGTGCTGGCGGTCATATGATGTTCTTCTTTTATTAAGTGTTTTTCTTCTTCTACTTCTTCTTCTTCTTCTTTTGCTTCTTCCTCTTCTTCTGCTGCTTTTTATTCACCAATTTTTGGTTGCCGATATCATATGGCACTCTGAGATTCTTCTGAATGAGTAATAAAATGAATTATTATTATTATTATATACTTGCACTTCACCAATCCTCAGGAAATGTGATAGGTTGTAGCCAAACATGTCTGATATGGAATAGAAGGTTTGTGTCCCTAGGTGTGCGTTTCCCTTCATGCCATCGCCCCCTGAAGTGGGGTGGGTTCAAAGCTTTGGACAATAGCTCCAAAACCATTTGGCCAAAAATGATCAACTTTCTATGGCTAGCTGGCCTGTAAACATTGCATTACCCTAGCTCATCACAATTATTTTGTAAATAAATGTAATTGTAAATAATGTTCAAAGCAAAAAATCTAGTACTTCACTCGCCAATATCATGTGCTGTAAAGGGTCAAACTTTGAGACCCTGCCTCACTACCACGTTCTTTGGATGCCTGCCCAAATTCTTGATAATTCTTCCATAGGGGGTGTTGCAATTGACACAGTTCACATCTCAAGAACTGCTTAAGATAAAAAAATATTGAATTAGGTATGTCAACATTTGATTACATTTGTGCACATCTCCTAATGCTCCATTTGGCTCAGTCAACAAAATGGCTACCAGTGGCCAATCAAATCAAATCAGCAGACAATACATGCCAGTATGAATGGCCATCTTATGAAATTGTGTTGGCTCGTTCATAATAGCATATAGAAGTTGTTTCAAACAAATCAACCATAAAATGTCCCTACATCAAGCTTTTGTTCAACGCTTTCCTCTGTTCCTCTGTCATGGTTTGGTTTATCTTCCAAATGAATTTGGTCTTCCTTATGTAACATTTACAAATGGTCCTCTTTCACCTGTTGAAGCAATCAAATCACTCAATCTTCTGCTACTATCCTGTTCTAAATGTTGGTACTTGTACGCCAATATATGTTATGATATAATATATGTTATGTTATATGTTGCATTTCCTCCACATTTGGTACTCTTCATATGCAGAATGTAACTCACAGGTACTGCTTCACACTCTATCAATGGACTGCCACCACATACGTACACATGCACAACTATGCAAATATCTTCACTTAATTCTTGCTCATTTTCTCACTTTCTGCAGCAGTCATATTGCTAGTTTTCACACAGACCTGCGTGGCTGACTGCAAATTTGCCAATACCTTTAATCAGTCTTTCTGACTCCCTGTAATTGTAGAGATTAACTGGCAATGGTATGCTTCTTTTTGAGTGATTTGTAGAAATGTGTTTACTGACTGACATAACTGATCCCCGTGAAAACAAGATATTAAATGAACAGGATGGATGAACATATTAGCTACCTTTCAGCTCTTACAGAAATCAATTGAATACATTGTTTCCATAATTATACATTGTTTCCATAATTATTCATTGCTAAACAAAAGGATTTTATCTGGGTTATTTCTATTCTTCTCACCAAGTCATGACACCGCATCATGACAGGAACATTAATCTTCAGGGAGACATTGATAACCCTTTGATGTATTCGCCCTTTCATATTTGCATTGTTACTGCTTGAAATATTTAGTTGGTTTATCCCGGTTGTATAAGAGCCTAAATGACTGGAGGGCATTTCCATTACAAGTTTATAAGTTAAATTGTGCCAACACGTGTATTCTCTTTTCTCCTCAGAGGCTTGAGACGGACCTCTCTTACTGGATGGACCATTCCAGATCCACAGACCGCACCCAGCAGCACCATTATGATGAGAACTCCCCAACGGGACACCATGACCCCAGCTCATACAGACACGGCGCCGATGTCAATTATGACTATTATTAATCCACCTGAGGTTCCAGCCCAAGGGGAGTCCTCAGCGGTACCTCTCACTGGTACCCCCATGGTGACACAGTCAAAGCTGCTGTTGCCCAAGTAAATCTATCCAGCCTGTTGCTCCTGCGCTGTACTCATGGCACAAATTACATAATCCAATCCAACAGATTCCAGTCTGGCTTGGGGCTTAGAGCTTCTTCTTCAACTGTACTGTATGACCAAATGCATGCTGGCGAGCATACAGTATATTCCACACACGACTGAAGGTATTAAAGTGGTGTGCTCACTAAACTGCACTCTTTTGGCATTTTTGAACTTTTTGAAGTTTATGTTTGTGTTTTTGCTTCACTTTATTATTTAGTCCAATCCAATGTCCGGTTCATGGAGGATTCTCCTATTGGACACATTTAAGGTGATGCAGTAAGATGACACAATCTTGTACCAAATCCCATCCATACATGAGACCTGGACTACTGCACTCTACATGGCAACCATAAACATGCCCTCATTCTACCATACAGAAACAAGCAGCGCTGAGAGAGAACGGGAAGAGAGATATTCTTCCAGACATCAAAATGACCCCACACCCTCTGGGACATTAGTTTGTATGTGTATGTAGTTTGTTGTATTTATAAAAGATAAGCATGAGACACAAAAACAAAGTGGGCCCTAATTCCATTGGGCAACAAGTTGTGAGCTACGTGTCTGACTTGTTGACAGTCATCAAAGGGAGGAGTCAAGAAGCATTGTTATTGGCATCTAAGCACTCCTAGGACCCTAGGGTAGTGTGGAGCCTTTGTGGGACATGTGAAACAGCACATTCATGTGTGGGTGTGCTGTTGAATTTCTGTCTGTTGAGCCAATCATATCAACAGGAATTGGCATATGCTGTGATGACAAGCCACTTAGCTATCATGTTAGAAAGGTATTTAAACTTGATAAAAGCCTAGCACAGTTCAAACCACCAAAGTGTAAATCATTGCCGTGCTCTCCGTAGTATTTAATACTCAGGCCTAAGGGCCTATTAGACATGCATGAAAACAAGCTACATAAGATATTAGGGACATCATTTCTGTAGAATATAGTAGAGATGTAAATGAAGAGGGTAGTAGGGATTGGTAGCCTCATTTCTTTAAGGGAAAAAGTCCCTTTTTCACTCATGATGTTTTTGGTTTAACAATGGATAAACATACAAATCAATGGATAAACATAAAAATCAATGGATAAACATAAAAATTAGTGGATAAACATAAAAATCAATGGATAAACATAAAAAAATAATTTTAATGGAAAAACCACAGCCCACGCGCCAACAGAGTGAAAAGTATTGATCGCACAAGATTCAAGGAACATCAGGCAACTTGGGAAACTATCAGATGATTGGTTTCAGCATTGACTTTGATTAATTCCCTTTTTGCACTTCAGAGTTCAATGCAGGCAGCAAGCAGTAACAAGATTCTGGTGTCCGTATTGAATTTAATCAAATATTTTAAAACATCCTTCTAAAACATCCTTCTAAAACACACTCATGGCTGCCTACCTACAGAGGGAGAAAACCACCGAACTATGCTCTTAGATGTCTTTATTTCATCTATAATACTAGCGTTATGTTATGCAGGAATATATCCACCATAATCTTACTCAGTAGGCAATGTAGTGTTAATATTGCTATCACAGAAATTACATCAAAATCTCACAATGTCATTGCTTTTAGACATTGCGCTTCCTAAATAACTCGGGCAGCTATACTGAGCGTCACCTGACATGTTCATGGGGCAACAATTCAGTTAGTTTGCAAATCTGGTCACTGAGTAAATAGTCTCTTTTACGAATGAAGATTAAAAACGTAATCGATAAAGAAATGCCATTCACATTTAGCAAAGTCACAGCAAAGTTCCGCGTGTCTTCATTCCTACATGAAAAAGCATTTAACGAAATAGTAAAAGCGAACCTCCGCGAGATGAGAGACAGGCAACACATGCCAGCAAAGATTTTTAGTATAATGACTTAAATAGACCAATAATTCATGGCATAGTCATAGTCAGAGTAGGCTTAGTGAATGCTTTTAGCATTAAAGTTCAAATCAGAGTCTCGTCGTTTCGGATAACCTACAATAAATAATGACTTATCCAATACACATTTCAGGCAACAACGATAAGAAACCTCTTGTGGTCATTGCCGACAGATGCCAAACAGTGTTTGACTGAAAATGAAGCCGAATTGATGGTGATAAACAGCTGCTTTGAAAGATAATAGGCGAAACCATGCCCTCATTAGCTATGCTTCGCTGTTGTGCAGAGACACAACAGGCTGCCTCGCTAAACGATGCACACCTGTAACTCACGTGACCCTGATTATTATTGAAACGAGAACGAGGGCGTCGTGCCTTTATAAGACTGCGTTAATGTTTCCGTGGAGTTATCCCTTCCGTTGTTGTTTATTGCTTGTTAAACATGGCGTCATTTGCAAAGGTGGTTGTGTGTCTCCTCATTGCTTGTGTCTGTAATGGTAAGTTTTCCCCTTCTTTCTGTTAGTTGTTTTATCTTGAAATTCTGTCAAATAGTCACTCGTTTTGTCTTCCTTTGAACAGCATTCTGTTTTCCGAAGAGAGATGTGAACTTTAAGGCCTCTGCAGTTGACCGCCAAAGTGATGATGTGGTTGTCACCACAACACCCGTTCCCCACAACCAGACCACATCTGCCCATACTTCAGCTGGTGGTGAGGTTTTCTTTTGTGAAATGTATGGGTTCTGTTGAGTCTTGATTGTGTTGGTTAAATGTTGACTCTTGTATGTTTATCTTAAGGTGGTGCAAGTGAAGATGCTGTGGCTACTACCCCAGCACCTAATCCACACAACCAGACCACTTCTGCACAAACTGAAGTTACTGGTAGGGTGTTTCTTTTTAGTTTTTGTGTGTTTTCTGCAAGTTTGGTTTTTGTATAAAATGTGTAAGTGTGTCCCTTGGCTTCTCTCTGGCCCCCTCACTCATGTGGAATCCCAAGATGGAGCCAGTGAAGATGCTGTGGACCGCCAAAGTGATGATGTGGTTGTAGCCACAACACCCGATCACCACAACCAGACACAACAATCAATCCAGACACAACAATCTGCCCATACTTCAGCTAGTGGTGAGGTTTTCTTTTGCGAAATGTATGGGTTCTGTTGAGTCTTGTGTTGGTTAAATGTTGACTCTTGTATGTTTATCCTAAGGTGGTGCAAGTGAAGATGCTGTGGCTACTACCCCAGCACCTAATCCACACAACCAGACAACTTCTGCACAAACTGAAGTTACTGGTAGGGTGTTTCTTTTTAGTTTGTGTGTGGTTTTCTGCAAGTTTGTATCAAATGTGTAAGTGTGTCCCTTGGCTTCTCTCTGGCCCCCTCACTCATGTGGAATCCCAAGATGGAGCCAGTGAAGATGCTGTGGACCTCCAAAGTGATGATGTGGTTGTAGCCACAACACCCGATCACCACAACCAGACCACATCTGCCCATACTGAAGCTGGTGGTGCGGTTTCCTTTTAACGATATTTATGGGTTCTGTTGAGTCTTGATTGTGTTGGTTAAATGTTCACTTTTGTATGGTTATCCCTAAGATGGAGCAAGTGAAGATGCTGTGGCTACTACCCCAACACTAAATCCCCCAACTACATCTGACCACACTGCAGCTACCGGTAAGGACATCAGTGCATGTCTGTTTTGATGGAACACTTTGAATGTTTGCACCCCCCTTTTGACAGTGTCACTTTCTATTTGTGTGTAATCGCAAGATGATGCAAGTGAGGGTGCTGTGGCTGCCCAAACTGGAACTACTGGTAAGGGAGTTATGATTATACAAGGAACCACTTGGATGGTCCAAACCGTTTGCTCTTAAAAATGTTTTCACAAGGAATCTGATGCAGTGCAAGGGTCTAGGAACTTTGAGTTGTGGTTTGGCATGGTCACTCGTTAATGTTTTAAAATGCAGCCTGGCAGGTCTCTAACAAATCTATACCTGTAGTCACAAATGTTTGTTTGGTTGAAGTTGAACAGCTCTGCCTGGAGCAGTGGCATACCGTAGGATTTCACCCAATAAATGTGCAATTAAAAAGGTTTTTGTTTCTTCTCCCTGTAGTATCCCATACGACTGAAGTCTGATTCGACTGCTCCTCTGGTCACAATGACCTGAGTCACTGTCTGGACTTTTTGCCTCTACATGTTGACTGCAATAAAGGACAGATTTGTTTTTTGAATCAAATGTTGTCTTGCCTTTTTCAAATTGAGACCTTGTCCTATTTTGGTGGTGGAGATGACTATGTAGTGGTTTTACTACAGTGGGGAAAATAAGTATTTGAACCCCTTTGCCGATTTTGCAAGTTTGGCCACTTGCAAAGAAATGTGTGATCTATAATTTTAATAGTAGGTGTATTTTAACAGTGAGAAACAGAATATCAACAAAGAAATCCAGAAAATTGCATTTTATGACTATTTGTATTTGATGCAAAAAATAAGTATTTGAACCCCTAGCAAAACATGACTTAGTACTTGGTGGAATAACCCTTGTTGACAAGCACAGACGCCAGACTTTTCTTGTAGTGTGTGTAAACCTGGTTACCAACATCTTGGGAGGGATTTTGGTCCACTCCTCTTTGCAGATCCTCTCCAAATCCTTAAGGTTGCGTTTTCAATGTGAGGGAATGAGGTTCAAGCCCAATATTCCACGTTATATGGCCCCCATCCATAGTCCCCTCGATGCAGTGGAGTCGTCCTGTACCCTTGGCAGAGAAACCGCCCCAAAGCATAATGTTTCCACCTCCATGCTTGACGGTGGGGATGGTGTCCATATTCAGCATTCTTCTCCCTCCAAACGCGGAAAGTCGTTGATGTCAAAGAGCTTGATTTTGGTCTCATCTGACCACAACCTGTCTCCCAATCCTCCTTAGAATCATTCAAGTGTTCATTGGCAAACTTCAGACGGCCCTGTACATGTGCTTCCTTGAGCAGGGGGACCTTGCGAGTGCTGCAGTACTTCAAACCCTTACGGCGTAGTGTGTTGCCAATGGTTTTCTTGGTGACTTGTCCCAGCTGCCTTGAGATCATTCACAAGCTCTCCCTGTGTAGTTCTGAGGTTATTCTGCACCTTTCGGATTATCACCGATACCGCACGAGGGGATATCTTGCATGGAGCCCCAGACCTAGAGCGATTGACAGTTGTTTGGTGTTGCTTCCATTTACGAATAATCGCACCAATAGTTGTCTGCTTCTCACCAAGCTGCTTGCCGATGGTTTTGTAACCCATTCCAGCCTTGTGCAGGTCTACAATCTTATCTCTGACGTCCTTGGTCAACTCTTTGGTCTTGCCCATGGTGGTGAGGTTGAAGGTGTGAAGTATGATTCTTTGGACAGGTTTCTTTTATACACCCCACCAGTTGAGATCAGGTGTACCTTGTTAGGCCTAATGAGGACTAATATGTGTGTCTCTCGGGCACATAACTGGTCATTGGGAGCCAGAATTCTTGCTGTTTGCTTGGGGGTTCAAATACTTATTTTCTGCATCAAATACAAATAAAGTCATAAATGTTATAAAATGCAATTTTCTGGATTTGTTTGTTGATATTCTATTTCTCACTGTTAAAATACACCTACCATTACAATTATAGATCACACATTTCTTTGCAAGTGGCCAAACTTGCAAAATCGGCAGGGGTTCAAATACTTATTTTCCCCACTATATACAGTATGCTTCATGCAACAAGGCCTTTAACGACTCTACAATTTAAAAGCATCTGGTTGTGTCTGAATTTGTAAAATGGTTGAACTGGTAGTGATGCACTATAATGGTGAACTGCTTGTGGCATTTCAAAAATCTCTACTGTACTGTTTGACATGTACATCTCAAGTGAATTTGCGTGGTAATTGTTAAAACGATGTCCGTCCCTACTAAGGGAGTACTGGCCTTAGTAGGCTAACCCCCTGAAAGGCATTCAAACACTAACAGCCTAGTTGCGGCTGAGGGAACCTTGCCATTGTGTTAACTAGTGTATCTTGGCAATACAGTTTACAATGTTGTGCTGTGAAAGCTTTTCATGCGTTTCACGGGGTCTTTAGTCCCAGAGCAGCAGGGACCAAGTGCATATCCAGGATGGGTAGTGGGAATCTCTCATTCACAGGACCATATACAATCAAAATAGAAATATCAAAACTTTAAGTCTTTTGTTGATGTTTTATACAAACCTATCCAAGTATATAACACAATGGTCGGCCTTTTATTTTTGGAGCAATTCTGATTGGTGTTTTACTTCGCATCAATGTAACGGCTATATAAATGACATAGTATGTACTTAACTTTTTAACACAGAGCTGAAAATACCATTAGACGTGTGGTATCCTTTTGTGAAAACCTACCTTTTACTTTTATCACATAACTAGTTTGCTCTGCATTATATATTAGCAAATCTGCTGTAAGTAAAGAAAAGTGAAAGACATGAAGTGTTTAACAAAAAACACCTGCTTTCTTCTCACGTAAGAACAGATCTGGCCCTGATCTAGCATGAAGCCGTCCCAGATATTGTTCCGGTATGGGGCTGCCGCATCAGCACACAGCCATTTAGTGATCTTGTTAGCAATAGATGCTCACATGTGGCGTACCAAACACACAGTACTTCTCTTCATGAACAGTCAAGCTGGTCAAGCCATGTTTGATAGTCATGGCTTGATGGGAATTATCTATATATATCCCAAATATCGGAGACTCGGTCAGAGTGATGAATAACCAAGGTCCAGGTTTTATTCTTTCAATGATGCGCACCAGAGGAGGAGAGAGAATAGATTTCACTGAGTGTAGTTTCACCTAATTTCTTTCACTGTCTGTCTTTCTGAGAGCCACAGAATATAAGCTATTGGCATGCAAGGGGGGGTGGATCCCTAAATGCTAACTATTACTTGGGAGTCACTGGGTCTCAGACAACACAGGGGTGTCATGATCAAAGACTCAAGATCTCTACATGAGGCTGAGGAAAGCTCAGAGACATGTGGTCAGATTCAAAATACACAAGAGAAGCTTCCCACTTCTCATGTTTTCTAAATACACTAAACTTACCACTAGGAATGAGATCTATTGAATTATTGACTATGGAATATATTTCATAAACTAACTCTTAATTCCTAGTCCCTTCAGGCTCAGGAATGGATGGAGGAATGAGTGAATCAATGAATAAATTAATGTACTTATATGAACACACCTTATGTACCTGTGTACCACTATGTACCTGTTTAGATTACCTAAAAGGGCTTCACATGTGGTAGGGGGACTCCTAATGGCGAGGGCTGCCACCACAGACTCACGACACATTGGCAGTGTGGTGGAGGGATGCTCACAGTGTTAGTGATGATAGGCTTGGAGGCTCACACTACAACCCGCGTCTTCGGGAATTGACCACATGCAGAGAGAAGATGTGATTGAATTTCATTGCAGCACTCAGGCTTCTACCTACCTGGAGTTTAAGTGGCAAGGCCCTCGTAGGATGTACTGTACCTTTGAGGAATGACCGTGAGTAAGGCCCCGATGAATGATAGGCCACTGGATTGTTTTAGCGCAGTGGCATAGCCGCCATAGCCATTTGGTAACATATTGTGGTGAGTTCAATGATTGGTCAATTTAGTAAGTAAGTGATCAATGTTATGGTGTCAAACTGTGTAGAGATTCGATTAGATGCGCCTGCCAGTCGTTGAAAACCTAGATGCAGGTTACATTTCAAAGAAGGAAGTGGCAGAACGCCTTCTTCAAAACAGTTTCCATCCAACACCCTGGAAATGAGGCGTCATCATGCAGTCCGCCCTCGAAGGGGCTTAGGTGGGTGCGCATCTTGTATTAAATGACCAAATTAATGTTCTGTAGTAATCAAACTAGCTTACGCGACGCCCCTCTTTGTTACACGTAAGAAACCGCAGAGCGCATCTATCAAATTAGGGCCCAGTGTTTGTATAATATTTAAATGCATATAATTCTGGATTTTCTGAATAGATTAGCCTAACATTATTTGAAATGTCTGAACAAATATAAATGATACAAAGAAAGATGTATCTGCAGGGACCACTGAGGGCTTTGAGGAGGGCATGAAATGGATAATTCATGGAAAACATTTCAAGCAGAATTCCATGAAGGTCATCATTTGAATGTCATGAATGAAAATTTGAATGCATGCGAAGAATGTATAGTTTCGACTGCTCTGTGAGTTTTTATCTGGGTAACTTTCTGGAGTTGCATTATTGAATTTTCAAGCTAGAAAGAAAGTGATAGTGAGGTAATGAGGACAATGGAGACATACTTCTCAACATCTGTGAATATACTGGGGAGGGCAGACAAGTCTGAAGTTCCTCATGTAAGCAAAGAAAGGTAGACAGTAAGAAGTTTGTTCATCACTTATAATTGGTTTCTAGAGGCTTTCCTGTAACAGTAATTATTTGGAGTTATATGAAGCATCACAATAAAACAATGTTTTATAATATAGGCACGCACATGATTCCCATCAATGAACAAAAACATCCAAGTAGAAAAAATAAAAGGTCTGACCCAAAACGTTGCAGAATTTTCCTCACATCATCAAGGACATTTTTTTTCATCAGGTAAAATGTCATCTATTGCTAATGTCCTGTTAAATGTCATACCTATCTTTTCATCTCCTAACTACAGAAGCAAATGCCAACCAGAGCCTTGAAATGTAACTTTGCATTATTGAGAACTGACAACAAACTCTAAGCTTTCACTGAATTCTTTCTGCATATGCGCTCACCTGTCATAGGTGATGAGTCACAACAACACTCTGCCCCAAGGTAAGGGACTGCTTTGCAAGTCAATTCTGATTGGTCTGTGGAGCCATTTGACTGTGACCATGAAAAACTATGAGGAATCATTGTTGTCTATTTCCATGCCTCCAGGCCACTAGGTGGCTCCTGGATTGAACTAATACCTTCATCCTGCTTTTATGTGGAGAACTAGGCCCTTTCCCACTTCAGAAACCTTATTAGGGGGTAAACAACTGTCTGTATTTATACTGCAGGGACAACTTTTGGAGTTACTTGAGTGAAATTCCACATTGAAAAATTCCGCACCTACTCCAGGGTAGGTACTTTGCTAAGACTCCAGGGCTACTTGCATTCATGGTTAGATAGATAGATAGATAGATAGATAAACTTTTATTAATCCCGTTAGGGAAATTCAGGTGTCATAGCAGCAAGATTTATGAAGTGAATAGGACAGGAATGGGAATCAAACATACACATACAAAAAAAATTTAAATAAAATAAAAACAGTCCTCCTCCGCGTTCTCTCCTCGCCAACTTCCTCCAGACCATCCAGTTAGGAGTTGGGGGACTGCTTCTCCCCCGCTCCGCCGGTAGTCCACCAAGAGCTCCTTGGTCTTTCCGACGCTGAGCTGGAGGCGATCGGTGACACACACCGCCCCACAAAACACTCCCATCAGAGCTCTGCACTCCGCCTCGCTGTCGTCCCCGATGCAGCCGACGATGGAGAACGATGGAGTTCCCTGGGCGGCGCCAGTGCTGCTCACCAGCACATTCGACTGGCCGGTCCGCAGTCCCAGGCACTTTGGTCAGCCGGCGAGGCAGTCCGCGATCCAGACCACCAGGCCAGGGTCCACCCGCAGGAGAGCCGCCAAGACAGGCCCCCACTCGCGGCGGCACCATGGTTATTGATGATTGCCATCTAGGACATTAGCAGCTCCACGAGAATGCATTGGAACTCTCAGTGGGAAGCATCTCCGTTGTCATCCCATGAGTGAGTGGTGTGGGGGAGGGGGGGGGGTACTCCATGCCCCACTAATGCAGGGCAGGGGCAGACAGCCAACATTTTAGCATGTTCTTACTGGGTCTATGGGAACACAGCCAATACATTAACAGAATTGATGAACTATCACTAATGACCTATAATTGTGATTCAGCAGGTGCACTGATGCTATGGGTTTCCTGAAGCCTGTCCTTGTCTGTGGGCATGTGACATCATAGCCCAGGAAGCACTTGGCCATGGTATCCTTGGAGATAAGAACACAATAAGATTGAACAACTCACAAAATCAAACACCCCGCAATGACATTTTAGATGAACAAGGTGACACATTTGCTGAAATCTCCCCGCTACAGTGGATGAAGCAGTCACCTCAAGCAACTAAAAGTCATTGGAGATTTAATTTAATGACAGCTTCACAGTTAATAGCAGGTTATCACTATCAAGTATTCATTTCCTCAAACATAACCTAGGTTTGCCACAGGCACACATGGTGGTGCATGGTTGGTAGAAATCATTCTATACTTTGTTAGGTGACTACCATATGTATTTGATATGAATGTACACACAATGGTTCACCCAACAACTGGATTAAGGACTCTTATCTCTGACACCTTTCCTGCCACCCATAAACAGGCTTCCATCCTATCTATCATGACATTCAAACAATGTCTATGGTCTCTCACGTGGTGCTACTGGTCTGCAGGGTGTGTTTTACCAGAGCAGGAGATGCAGGGCAAGAGCATACATGGGGAGAACCAGCAGCAGTTTCATGAATCCATGGAGGTCAATACAGTAACACCAGATCACCCCCTGGGAGAGGGACTGACGGTGAGGGGCTCAAGAGAGCGAGACTGAGCCCAGCAGATGTGCTGCTTCCCACAGCTGGATTAGACCATCTAAGGCTGTAATCAGTGTTGGGTAGGAGTGAACTACATGGAACTAAATTAACAGTTGAACTAAATGTTGCAGTAGCTTGCTGGTAGTACATTCATATTTGTGATATAGTGATTCAACCATTGTGTTGTGTAGTTAACCACTGAAACTACAAACAGTTTTGCACCATAAAAGGAAAGGAATGATATTTCTTTTTAATTGACTTCTCTACTGTAATTGAACCCCCTTTGACCAGCGCCGCTCCCCGCTCCCTTTTCTCTCATCCTGACCACTGTGAAGGCATGCCCAGGCAAACCACCTCCACACACTCGATCTTTATGTGCAAAATTCATTATTGCTATTTACTAACAAATGTTCAGAGAAGTTGTTGCATGTTATTTCAGAGGTTACTTGTCTAACTGAATAATCCTGCTTGGTGCAATGCCCCCATTTTTTCTTTTTCTTTTTTTGTATCATATTTTATTATTATTTTGTATCACACGTACATTGTCAATTTGATAATTTTTTTAACAAAGTCGTTTGAACTACTTTTTCTTCGGTTAACCAGATTAGATTTATCCCAAGGGTAGCTTTGATGCAGTTCAACCTCTTCCAATTTGAAGTAATTGGTAGCTTGCAAAGCTATGCTTTCAAAGCAGCTTCCCCGACATGTTTTTTTTTCTTAAGGCTTGCACCCCTTTTGGAAGAATTCGGAAATATGGAATATGGAATATGGAATAGGCCAGGGAATAGGGAATAGGGAATACATCACAACTTTATTGAGACTTTAAGAGAAATGTTTGGTGTCCTAAATTCTGCAGGTGGCAGGATATTTTGTGACAATGCTAACATAAATATTGTACATGTAACAATATGTGACAATTATGTGTCCATAAATGACAGTTGAGGAGTAATATGAATATTACCAGAGGAGTAGATTTAGTTTTTATTGGGTGTCTACTGAAAGCACATTGAAATCTGCTAATACCTAAACAGAGCTAAGGCCAAAGGTATGTGTAATCCTGTGAAAGGTCAGGATTTTAAGCAGGATTTAAGAAATGTCCATCCTGTCAGAACAGTATTTTTATCTCCCTTTAATTTCTCTCTCTCTCTCCCTCTCCCTCTCTCTCACACACAGAGAGAGAGAGAGAGAGAGAGAGAGAGAGAGGAAGAGAAAGTTCACAGCACCCAACAGAGTGTCAGTTGTGACGTCTTCTTCACACCATCTGATTTAATTGGGCTAATTGCATTCTCAGTTGGAGACAAAGTGTACAAATCCTGAACTGAACTGATTTAAAGCTATTAAATGATTATCCTGTAAGCACATTTGGAAGGGGAGGGCTCGAGAATCAGGAACAGCAAGCCACTTCCTAGAAAGTAATGTTTCTAAAAATCATCTCAAAAGTTAACTGATGCTTATTCTGATTTTTTTCCTCTGTACAGATACAAAGATAACAAGCACAGAGCCATCATGTTCGAAGGTAATTATCAGAGTGGGAGAACAGAATCATAAGGTAAAATAAGGTGATGATGAATTATAGAGTGACTTAATAACATTTAGAGTTTGTGTTTGTTGACAGACCTTTTCTCCCTCTTCCATATCTTAGATAACCTTTCACATATTAGACAGTCATAATGAGACGAGCCAAAGAGATTGGAACTGTAATGTTTTCATTTAAAGCTTGCTACTCCGCTTGAATGTCATTGTCTGTCATTGTCTCAGGAAAAAAGCCTTCATGTAAGGTCATTCTTTTGTTGTGTCGGATTGATTCCTCAACGTGTTTTTCCCCGGCTGCTATCATTAACACAGCACCTTGTGTTCAAATGGAGCCCAGTCTGTGGCAGCTGTGTGCTCCTGCTCGGCGTGGTTCACCGCTCTCTTTGTAGACATCATAAAAGACTGGTGTATACAGTACAGTCTTAAGACCACCACACACTTTAATGAATGATGTTAGCTCCTGTCAAATGTGCAATAATGGTTATCTCAAACTAGACCGTCTGCAATGACTGGCCTCATTGAAGCAGGGTGTCTGTGTACTTGAAAATGTACTTGAAAATGTATACATATAACACTTCAGTTGACTAGACAGAAAAACATGAGAGTCTGTCACTATACACATGAGGTCTGTTAGCACCCCATACGAACCATGAACCACAGTATTGTGAGTGAGTAGGGACCACACACGAACCATGAACTACAGTATTGTGAGTGAGTAGGGACCACACACGAACCATGAACTACAGTATTGTGAGTGAGTAGGGACCACACACGAACCACGAACTACAGTATTGTGAGTGAGTAAGGACCACACACGAACCATGAACTACAGTATTGTGAGTGAGTAGGGACCACACACGAATCATGAACCACAGTATTGTGAGTGAGTAGGGACCACACACGAACCATGAACTACAGTTTTGTGAGTGAGTAGGGACCACACACGATGGCCAGTCCTCTATATATCACTCTATATAAAGGACGTAGACAATGTACTATTTCACAGCAAGGTCCACCACATTAATATTTGCAAACCCCATCTTGAAAGAGCCACCCTTCTGAGTACTTCACGGGGGGTGTCAAGTGGGCCCCTTCCTTCATTGGTGTTTCCTTATCATTTTGAACAACATTGATCATTGTACTTTTACAATGATGCTACTTTTAAGATCAGCAATACAGCATCCTAAATGAATGGATGATCTAGAATGATAAAAGCACAGGAGAGCCAGCTGGGTAGGTGCATTATGACACTCATTTCATAGGGCAACAAGCACTGCCAATGGGCTCCGTGCATCAGCAACCATGCAGTGAGAATAGTCGGGGATAACTATATTTGTTTGTTTCATTGACACAAAGCAGGGCACAATCAATCATAAATGGGTTGAGTAGTTAGTGGATGTGGCAATTCTTTATCGGCCAGTTTCACAGGAAAAGTTGGAAGGAAGTTGGACTTTTAACGGAACTGATTTGTACATGGAATTCCCACGTCTGCCCGTTCCCACTTCCGTGTGTGAATACACCCCAGGGAGTTATTAAATTAGCTTCTGCTCATCATAATGATAAGCATAAGTGTATCATACAGCGGCTTTAATCCCACCAGACATTTTTTCAAGTAGTAACATGTATTAAATAATGAAGTAAAACACAAATAATGCAACAATAAATATGTATATGTACAGTTAATGTGATAATTATACAATCAACATGACTACAACATAAAATAACACACAGTTATAGGGCAAAGTAAAATACATGAGCATTAACAAGTGCAGAAAATATGAGAAATACAAGGTGGGCGTGCAATACAATAATTCGAACGACGGTGGTGATGGGTGTTTGATTGGCAGCTAAGCAGGCAAATTGGAATGGGGACTGGCTGTAATGGATCGCCTTCATTCAGAGAGCAACTGGTTGGTGCTGGTGAGCAAGGCAGTAGGCGTACTACCATGGCCCCTCTGAACAAACGTAACGCTTGATTACTTAAAGTCAGAGTCCCACGTCTTGGTTAATTTTATTGGTTTAGTTGAGAAGTTCTGACATTCTAATTTTGTGATTCAAATGTTGTCCTTTCACAGAGGCTTAATATAGGAAATGACTGAACAAACTCCTCTCTCTGCTCTTTATGACACATTATGCATTTCTTAGATCTCAAAGTCTGGTGTAGGCCTGCATGTGTCCCTTAAACTGATTGCTGCAGATTCACAGTGTATTTATTCAAATGGAGTCAGAGAAGGCTGAAGGATGTGATTGCTGCAGATTCACAGTGTATTTATTCAAATGGAGTCAGAGAAGGCTGAAGGATGTGATTGCTGCAGATTCACAGTGTATTTATTCAAATGGAGTCAGAGAAGGCTGAAGGATGTGAGTCACAAATGGCTTGTGAAAGAGCAAGCCTATGGAAATCATTGTTTTCATGTGAAGGCCAGAGTAGCCTCTTCCTCCTCCTCTCTGTTTCTCCTGACCACAGTAGCCTCCTCTTCCTCCTCCTCTCTGTTTCTCCTGACCACAGCAGCCTCTTCCTCCTCCTCTCTGTTTCTCCTGACCACAGTAGCCTCCTCTTCCTCCTCCTCTCTGTTTCTCCTGACCACAGTAGCCTCCTCTTCCTCCTCCTCTCTGTTTCTCCTGACCACAGTAGCCTCCTCTTCCTCCTCCTCTCTGTTTCTCCTGACCACAGTAGCCTCTTCCTCCTCTCTGTTCCTCCTGACCACAGTAGCCTCCTCTTCCTCCTCCTCTCTGTTTCTCCTGACCACAGTAGCCTCTTCCTCCTCTCTGTTTCTCCTGACCACAGTAGCCTCTTCCTCCTCCTCTCTGTTTCTCCTGACCACAGTAGCCTCCTCTTCCTCCTCCTCTCTGTTTCTCCTGACCACAGTAGCCTCCTCTTCCTCCTCCTCTCTGTTTCTCCTGACCACAGTAGCCTCCTGCTGCTCAGAGCTCATGCAACACAGAGGGTGATGTATTTGAAGGGCCCTCAGCTATTTTTGGGTGGTCATACACAGAGACATCCATGCTTGTTGTTGTTACTTGTTGTGAACACATTGGTTTCTCAAATGTGTCAAATAGAATCTTCATCTAAGACCAAAAAGTGGTTGAAAAAAAAGATGTATTCCTGGGTATCTTAGCAGTTGGTGTTAAATCACCTCTTGGCCAAGCATTCTTTGATAAATGAAGACAGGAGTAGTGACACAGTGTCACTTTACATATATCACCTAACCTTTTATTACTGTGCATAACTTAGCTTTAAAACCATCTAGTCAGACAATATACAGTTTCTGTAATACATTTACAACCCTTCAACAAGTTTAGCCTCTCTGCACTTTTGTATCTATAAATTATTTTCAAATATAGAGCCAACAGACCCCAGGGGTGCGGGGGGGCCATGATGTATGATGGACACATGGGGAAAGAAAGGGCATCTCTATGTCTGATGCTTGCCTTGTGGAGTCTCACACCTGTTATGAAAGGCATAATTATGGGGCCTTTGCTTGACAAAAATGACTGCATATATTTTGCAAGATGAAGGTCGCGAAGCTTAAAGACGGGTAACGCATAAGAAGAGGATTCTCTTTAACCTTCATTTAAACCTTTAGCACATGTTCTTGTCTATTACAATCAAATGACACTCCTAGGAAGGCAGGTATGGGGAATCACTGGGAGTTGAACGATGGCCTTAGTGTCGTGTGATCTTTTCTTGTGCCTTGGAACATCCTCATCTATTATATAACCTCAGAGCCGTGAGGTCACAAGGCCTTCTGCTTTGACAACTTTACACAATCGCAGTGGTGGGTGAACCCAGGGTGGAGCTGGCCTGTGCTCTAATGTGACACTGACCTTCAACCAAGCCCAGCCTGGGGAGTTCTTATTAGGTGACACGTCTCTGGTTAACCTGGCCTTTTGACTGAAGCCCTGGTCCCCGCTTAATAAAGGCTAGTATGTCCTCTAGCATCCTGCTGGTCAGGCATCCATATTAACACCGACCACCAAACCATCCACGCAGGCCATCCATTGTCTGTCACTGTCTTTGTCATGTTGCATGTCAAATCGTGTGCATTTTGGCTTGTGAAAGCGTTTTACAATTTCAAATGGCAAGAGAGCAAAGTCAATTCCTCTTTTAAACTGACATTTCAGGCTAGTCAGTACAGGAAAAGCGCGAAGGAAATGTCAGTGGTTTGTTCTGCACAAGTGAGAACATGTGAGACACTGAGGATACTGTGATTAAAGGGTCTGACATTTGGGGGAAAGCTAATTATACAAAATGTCTGATATTTCTTTGTCCATATTGCATTTCACTCATCATTTGCACACATGAAAGACTATATCTATGTAGAATATGCTGAATGGCTAGTTGTGTGTTATTTGAATTGAATGGGTCTGTCACCTGGCAAAAAATGTAAATGAGACCTAAAACGCTAGTCATTCTCAAATATCAGTACAATTACAATACTATAAGTCAGAGAGAGAAGGATAAGGATAGTCAAAAAATATTTAGTTTGAACCTTGAGACATCTTTTCACTTTTCCACCCCCTACACACACATACACACAAGCTGACACAGACATACAAACACACACACATACTCTATCTCTCTTACACACACACACACATACACACACAGACACCTGAGCCTGGAACTCATCTGCTAAATGAAAACGTCTGGACGTCCTATCCACCCCAATGCTTACTGCAGAGGTCTGTCTCCGTCTGATTTGTGCTCAGGGGGTGCCAGCTGCCTTTCTAAGGGTCATGAAAATGTGTAAGCATATTTTTTGCCAACGGGTTTGTGGCCTAGTGTGTGTGTGTGTGTGTGTGTGTGTGTGTGTGTGTTGGTGGTGTGTGTGTTCGTGTGTGTGTGTGTGTGTGTGTGTGTGTGTGTGTACGGTTGGGGGAGGGGTTACAGTAATCATGAACACCCATTTGCTTCGCTTCCACTCCAGCACTGCTCACCCATGTAAGAGGGGGTATTGTCAGACGAACATGATGAGATAATCATGTGGTGTCTTGTTAACACATGTAATCATCAAGATGCCATATATACTGTAGACTTCAGTGAATTCCTTAAGTCTTTTTTTATACCAGCATTATATACAGCTGCTCTTATCAAAACTCTGCTCTTCAGAAATGATTCAGAAATTGAAACCGAACAAGAAAAGATTTTCCCCTGAGGCACATTCTTATCAGTCGCAAGCAGAAAGCTTCGACAAATGTTTCTAAATAGAATTTACGGAATGAAAAAATGTGTGTTGGCAGGGTGGGGTGTATCTGTGTCTGTGTGCA
This sequence comes from Clupea harengus, assembly GCF_900700415.2. Lineage (NCBI taxonomy): Eukaryota > Metazoa > Chordata > Actinopteri > Clupeiformes > Clupeidae > Clupea > Clupea harengus. Next base: position 1,281,857 of record NC_045172.1, on the reverse strand, counting down.
ACAGAGAGGGGGTGAAGATAAATTCTTGCTTTACAAAAATAGAATACTGAAGACTGAAGATCATGTTAAATGCTAACATCAACACAGCAATTCTGCACAATCATTCTGGGAAGAACTTGCTGTTGTTGTTACATTCGTCTGGCTTTTGAGATCAGTGTATTCTGCTATTTCTGACATTCCTAAATAATTCATTAACTCTAGCAAGGTTGCTTTATCTAGGAGGCAGGCTGGTTTAAACTACTTCACCCTTCAATCTTCCACCTATGTATTCCGTAAGTGTAAGTGTTAATTCTTTGGCATATATTCATGATCTTTAAGTTGTAAGCATAGCTGTACTCAGCTGAGAAGCCATGGGGTGTATCACACCATCAGCACACATTAAACTCATTATGACAGCTTGATCCGCCATCACCCCCCATGACCCACACACACACACACACACACACACACACACACACACACACACACACACACACACACACACACACACACACACACACACATAAACATATGGATATACATACATGCTTACAGCAGTGGTATTACTGGCTGTAATGTCACATTACATCATCGATCTAGTTGAATGACCTGAGACTAATAGTCAACTGCATAGAGATCCAGAAGCATGTTCCTTTATATGTGTGCTTTTATGCCTATTCATTCACACTCCCAATCCCAATATGCTGTCACTGTACATACAGTATATACCCACTAACAGCTACAGAGTGTAGGCATTCATAATGTCATTCAAGGGTTCCTCACAACTAAGCTAATAGAAGAACCTGTCACATCAAGACACCAGGATGTAGACCCACACGCATTATGGTGCCACGTGCCTCATTGTTGAGCAAATCCAGTCAAACATCCAGGCATTGAAAACCTCAGTGTCGGAATCAACACTGACAGACCATCTGAACAGGACTAAATGAGAAACAGATCTGAACAGGACTATATGAGAACTGATCTGAAGAGGACTATATGGGAACTGATCTGAAGAGGACTATATGGGAACTGATCTGAAGAGGACTATATGGGAACTGGTCTGAAGAGGACTATATGGGAACTGGTCTTCAGGTGTCGCAAGAACAGAAGCTAAAGAGCAGTACACATAAGATCGGCACAGGCTGACATAATTCTAATAGTAATAGTAGACAGATAAGAGTAGGCTATCAGGCTGTACAGAGCAGGTGAGTATCACAAGGGAAAAGGGAAGAACTGAAGAAAAGAAGGAACAACCCACCAGATGATTAATCACTACAAATGTATGGGAGGGACAGGCATGGGCACAGATAGTATGGGAGAGTGGGGCATGTCGTCACACTTTTCAGCTTTTCTCACAATGCTGCAAATAATACACCAGAATGGCACAAATCACGGGAGAAAACCTGACGGGTTTGAATAATCAGCACAACACATGTGACAACTTGCCCCAGTTCACTCATGAACTAATTGGGGCTACATCTAAAGGCTAGTTCAATCTATGACTGTAGTTAAAGCATCAAATCACACACTACTAACTCCTAGAAAAGTAAAACATTTATAAAATAAAATAAAATATAAGTATGCCATAGAAAAGTGGAATAATTGTGCTATGCTCAGTTTTGGGTGACCTTGACTAAAGGTAAACTAGATGTTGACTAGATGTGATAACTTACCCCAGGCTCCCCTAACTCAATAGTATATACCAAACCACAACTGCGTCTTAATCAGTCTGCATAGCAAGCTAGTTATAGCTACATTTGATGAGCATATGCACCAGTTGAGTTATTTTATTTCTAGGTGTATAGATGTCTGTGGCTAAGTGTACAGGATTTAATGTTTGGCTGTCATCTGTGGGCATAACATGGCAAAGTATGCACAGATTTTTTTATGTGTTACTTGCTATGCGGTTTTATAATCCAAAATGTATGCACAATAATATCATTAGTCCTGCACTGGGCTTGAACCTGCATCCTTGGACACTGCAGTGGGATGAGGTTCACTACAGGCCCAGGGTTTCACACTAGCATTCATTAGTTTTTTTCACAGCAGAGTTCTGTATCCGCTGGCCACTAATTGACAGAAATCCATCCTACTTGGTTTTAGCATATTTTAACATTTTAGTTTTGAAGCACTACAAAATCCCAGTAACCTATGATTTTTGCTTGCATTTGTATTAGGGCTTTGCTCATTAGTAGTGTTAACAGTAATATTGAGGCAGAACGCAATAGGCCAGTGATAGGTAGGATGGCCTACTTCAAATCCCATCTACAGTATGTCTCTAGCACTTTTCAAACCATGTCAACGACAGTTGGCAGTTTTAAATTGTAAAGCGTTCACAACAGGTTTTACAAAATGAAACACAAACACTGTATATAATCTAATGTCTGCCATGTCTAATGTGTTACCACAGCAAGTAAATGTTATTCACATTATCAGTGTTCATTTGGGTATTTATAGTAACAAAATAAATAAATAAACTTTTCCCTAAAATGACCTTTCCCTACCTCTCCTCCTCATCCATCCCACACTCATGCCCACAGACGTGGCACCCTATGTGTGCAGCCCACACTCTGCCCCTGGGCACCTCCACCCCCCACAGCTCCTGTTGGACTCAACATGGCATCCTGCACGCCAGCCTTAAGCCTTTCTATCCCCCCGCCCTTCCCTTTCTCTCCTCCTGTGCCACTCTACTGTAGATCTCACAATGTGCTTCTTTCAATTCAACCCCAATTTCTTTCAGTGTTTTCACTGAAATCTATACACATTTCAGCAATTTAATCTCTTATCTTAATGCATATGTGAAATCAGACACTATGCATTATTCACCTCAAGTATAACCTATATCAGGGTATTTAACTTCCTACAGGTTAAACTCTCCAGGAAATACATAGGACATGCTATTGTTCATAGAGTGATGTTCATTCTTGTTCTATGACTACTATTTGAATTAACAACAGATGTTTAACCCATACTGTAGAACTCATTGTAAACCAATTTTGGTGATGTTACACAGTAAACACATTCAATTCAATACAATTGTATTTATATAGCGCCTAAACAATAACATTGTCTCAAGGTGCTTTACAGATCCCAGGGTCTGAACCCTGAGGATGAGGATGGTACAAACATTCCTAAACAAATGAGGACTTTAAAGCCCTGCACTGCTGTAGAGGGATCACAAGCACCAGACGAGCCAAACTGCTAGTCATCCTATCAGGGAAAGAGTGGACCATCAAGATCAGTGGGCCTTGCGTGGGCGTGGGCGTGGGCGTGGGCGTGGGCGTGGGCGTGGGCGTGGGCGTGGGCGTGGGCGTGGGCCCCAGAGGCATCCAGCACAGCTCACATGGTAGGTGTTGGCATCCAGGGTAAAGGGAGGAGAGAAAACAGCAGCACAGGACCAGATGAAGCAACAACAACTGAAAACACAGACTGGCTATTAGGCTGGAGGCCATCTGCGTGTGGGCAGTGACCTGACTAGTCACGGCCGAATACACCTGAATCCTCCAGAGCAAATCACAGTGAGATAAGGACTCAAATGGATCAACAGTTTGAGAGATTACATGATAACTGGAAGTGGAACCATTTATCCAAAAGTGATCATTCTGATGCAAATATTTCTGTTCAAAAAAAGAAAGAAAGTATATCGGTAGTACTTTATCCCTAGCATGGCTCTGCCAACCTATTGCCCCCAGCTCCCAGCAGCTTTTGCTGTGATTATAGTCTGAAAATGCTCATCATAAGATGAATCATTCTGAGGAGCCTACCAATCAGCAACCAGTGAGGGTGGCTAACTGTGATGCCATTGAAATGAGGCATTTGTTTCGTAATGGAGTTCAAACACTGCCAGCAGTGCTAGCGACGCTACCAAATATCAAGTCATTGAAGCCGAAGCAAGAGGAATGTCTAAAATGTATTCATCAAGGGCAAAGGTGGTTTGGGAAAAGCCTAATATATCAGCTTGCACCATTAGTTGTGAAGTAGGAAGTATAGCAATCTCCTCTTGGTCAGTGCTGGTTGGTTAAATGTTGGTCCAATGGTTTCAAAATGAACCCAAGATCTACACCCATTAGGATGCAACGACTGTAAAAAAGGCCCAATGGAGCGTGACCAGGCCAGGCTACTTTATCTCATCCTCTCACCAAGAAAGCTACAAGACACTTATTCTCAACATCCTCAACATCCAGTAATACATCAACATCGCCTACATCTACTCTAGATGACTCAGCAAAGAGAATAATGTGTGCTTTCATTATTTTTTACCACTCACAAAGTATCAGAGGGAAAAAATCCATACAGATGAGGCATGCTGCATGTCCGTGGAGAGAGTCCAAGCCTGCACTGTATCGCTGTGTGCAGACAGAAGAAATTATGAATTGCATCACTCTCCCCAAGTAAACTGAGAAGGTTTCCACAAATCCTTCACAGGCAAGCAATAAGTGTAAGCTATTTTTGTAATACAAGGGGCATGCAATGGAAATTCAATATTTGTTATTTAAGACAGAGCCAGCAGCTTTGGGGAAAAGAAATCCAATATGATGACTTAATACCTGACATCACTGCAGGCACATCGTCTCCTGGGAAGAATGAGAGACAATAAAATCTCAATAAATTCAAATCCAGAGGAGATACACAGACTGGAAAATAAGCTAGATTTAAATCAGGTAAAATATGGAGCCATTCTCATCGCTGAACGCCCGCACTGACCACATACAAACAAACCTAAATACTAGAGTATTTACAATATTTAAGAAGGGTTTACAATCTTACATATAACATAAACATGTGTGTTTGATGTTCAGTCAGATAAAAAATGAGAGGGCAAAGTAATGGAAGGGATAAAATAAGTGTGTTACATTGATTTAAAATGTAAATGTATTCAAAATGTGGATGCTCTGTGTGAAAACCCAGGTGGTACCACAAGTCTGAAACAAAGGCAAACAGTGAAGTACAGTGAAATACATAAATACTATCTACAGCACAACAATCTCCACACTTTCACTAATCAGGTCCTATTTCTTGTCTGCTGTAAACCCTGAGCAGGATCACTGTACATGAAAGTGATATTCTAGCAGGAAAGCTACACGTACCCTAGAAGACACACAGAATGTTGGCATTCACATCTTGCTCAGAAAAGACACAAATCTGCACATATATGAGCCCCCCGTAAACACAAGTTTAGCATACACTGGGCTGTGCCATATCACCCACAACTCCTCCTTGATGAAAATCAAATGCTACCCTGTTCATGGGGGAAAGGCTTGATTTGTCTCTATAGGAGAGGCTCTCGCAGCAGCTTGATTTGTCTCGATAGAACAGGCTCTCCTCTCCCTTCAGCTCCTTTCCGCTCGTAACACATTTGCATTCCACACGAAAATGAATTGCAGCTGTTACTTGATCAGAATCCTAATTAAAGACGGCATAATTCTCCAGGCACAGGGACATTATCTGTAATTCCAAGATGTTCTTTCTGCCTTGGAACACCTTACCTTACCCAATATATACATTTACCAGAAAGATTTACTAAAATAACTGACTAAACCATTATTGTGGTTGTTGTGGTAAGCACCATAAGTTGCCCAAAATACTGAAAAGGTGTCTGTTTGTATGCTTGTGTGTATATCTGTGCGAAGGCATATACAGTAATGTGCATTTCACTGGGGTTTTCAAGTGGACACCTTCCTTCAACAGTGTTTCATTGATTAGGCCCACAACAGAAGGCTCAACAGTGGAGTTTGGCGTCCCAGACCCCCCCCCCCCCCCCCCCCCACACACACACACACACACACTACCCAATGGCTTAGGACACATGTCAATACAAGAGACAGCAACAAATACACCTCAGAGGACACCCAAGCATTACTGAGACTGAGACTTGCCTGCAACAACCAAATGCCAATAATTTCAGTTACATATTAAATGTAGAGTAATGAGAAAACATACAGAATTTTGCATATCCTAAAGAAATAATTGCTGGCCAACTCCTACCTCTTTGCAAAATACACTGTCACAAAGAACTTATGTTCATGAATGTATAGAGAATGAAATGATTTAAGTATTATGAAAGTGAAATTCATAGACTTTGATCTCAGACTCATCAGAGAATTTGAACTGGTCTTCTACACATTATCCTTTGCCAAAGTGCATGCATCAAGTCGAACCCTTCTTGGGCACCAGCCAAACGAATCTCCACTTGAGTTGACTTACTGGGGAGGGTCGTCTGGAAGAGCTTTGTGACACGACTGTCACGTTTCTGCACATGTTAAATGAGGCACCTTCACACCAGGGCCAGGCTGTTCCACAACAGCAGTTTCTGAATACATTTGTGCCCAGTGAATAGCAATGATACCACCACGCTATATGCTTTGACACGTAGGCATTTTGATACGTATCTGTACAAGGTGAGATGTCTTCCCACAGTGATTTTTTTTTTCTCCTGATGTTCTCTGAGTAGGTGCCCTGTACAAGGCCTCCATTACTCACAGAAGAAACAAAACTGAGCATTACAACGAGTCATGAATCATTCATTAACAGAATACAGGGCAGATAGTCTGGCTTCCATCTCCGTATTGACCTTTGCCATGATGTTGCCCCGAGCCCTCTTCATGATCCTGTGTAGGGCTGAGAGTAAAGTTATGGGGGAAAGCACAGTAATTGAAACAATTCAGAAATAACTGACAGTATGGTAAGTATATACATTTATATGAATGGGTTTTGTATTCTAGATTCTTCAAAGTAGCCACCTTTTGCTTTGATGACAGCTTTGCACACTCTTGGCATTCTCTCAATCAGCTTCATGAGGTAGTCACCTGGAATGGTTTTCCAACCGTCTCGAAGGAGTTCCCAGAGGTGCTGAGCACTTAACGACCGTTTTTCTTTCACTCTGCGGGCCAACTCATCCCAAACCATCTCAGTTGGGTTTAGGTCGGGTGATTGTGGAGGCCAGGTCATCTGACGCAGCACTCCATCACTCTCCTTCTTAGTCAAATAGCCATTACATAGCCTGGAGGTGTGTTTGGGGTCATTGGCCTGTTGAAAAACAAATGATGGTCCCACTAAGCGCAAACCAGATGGGATGGCATGTCGCTGTAGAATGCTGTGGTAGCCATGCTGGTTAAGTGTGTCTTGAATTTTGAATAAATCACCGACAGTGTCACCAGCAAAGTACCCCTCACACCATCACACCTCCTTATCTATGCTTCACGGTGGGAAACACACCTACAGAAACCATCTGCTCTGCATCTCACTAAGACATGATGAAACCAAAAATCTTAAATTTGGACTCATCAGAGCAAAGTATAGATTTCCACTGGTATAACGTCCATTCCTTGTGTTTTCTTGGCCCAAGCAATTCTCTCCTTCATGTTGCTCTTCCTCAGTAGTGGCTTCTTCAACCATGAAGGCCTGATTCACACAGTCTCCTCTGAACAGTTGATGTTGAGATGTGTCTGCTACCTAAACTCTTGAAATCTGAGGTGCTGTTAATTAGTGGTTTCTGAGGCTGGTAACTGTAATGAACTCTTGGTCGTCCTTTCGTTTGATGGTTTGATGGTTTTCGCGACTGTACTTGAAGACATTCAAAGTTCTTGATATTTACTGGATTGACTGACCATCATGTCTTAAAGTAATGAAGGACTGTCGTTTTTCTTTACTTAGTTGAGCGGTTTTGCCATAATATGGATTAGTACAGTAGTCGTAGTAAAAGTAATAGTAATAGGGCTATTCACTGTATACCAACCCTACCTCTGCACAACACAACTGATGGTCCCAAACACATTAAGAAGGCAAGACATTTCACAAATGAATTCTTGACAAGGCACGCCTGTTAGTTGAAAACCATTCCAGGTAACTACCTCATGAATCTGATTGAGGGAATGACAGGAGTGTGCAAAGCTGTCATCAAAGCAAAAGGTGGCTACTTTGAAGAATCAAAAATATTCAACATATTCTGGTTTGTTTAACACTTTTTTGTTTACTACATAATTGCAGCTGTGTTCTTTCATAATTTTGATGTCTTCAGTATTAATCTACAATGTAGAAAATAAATAATAAAAATAAAGAAAAACCATTGAATGAGAAGGTTTGTCTGGAACACCTTCAACTGATGTGTACTGCCATCTGATGGACTGCAGCCCTCTACTGTCTTCTCTCCCTCTCATGGTATATTGTGCATCTTCCAGCCTAATGCAGGACAGAAGGAAATCATAGCAAGGTTAATTGATGCATTATGAGGGAGAGCAGAATATATCCATAAGCAGGCTCATAATTGCAGGAGCATGACTGGACACAAGAATTAGAGCCTGCAGATAGCATAAATTCATACCTAACAGGATTTGGAATATTCATCAAATGCTTACACAAGGACACTGTACTCACAGCTCCCTCTTCAATGACAGTCCTTTAAAGGGGGAGGTCAATGGACCCTGATTATACTTTCTATATATCTGTATTATAATGACCTCAGATTAGTGTAGCACATTCCCTTTTGTGTAACTGTTGAATAAAGCTGATACATCAAACCAGTTCAATTCCATTATGAACAAATCAATCAGTTTCTGAGAGCAGTGGAAAACGTGAATGCAACACAGAGTACGTGCATCAGGACAATACACTTCCCTGGTTTTAATCTCATGGATTGTCGCATGCAACCAAACACTGCATGAATACTGCATGAAGAATCACTCTTTGGGCTTGTATTTCTCAAGTTTGATGTTTTTGCCATTGGTGTATGCTATGCTTACTAATACATTTACACATGCAATGTTTTCAGTATCAGTGCTAATTGTAGTACTCACTGAATTATCCAATCTCTCTCTCCCCCCTCTGTGCTGCCAGAGGTGTTGTACCGTTGTCCCTTCTCCTACGGACTGCGTCACTACGCCCCCTCCAGTCGGCGGTGAGATTCATAAACGTTGTTTAAAACCGAGTGGCTATTGAGGAGGCTGTAAATCCAAGGAGCGCTCATGGCTCAAGCATTTGAGCTTGCAAAACATAAACTAGTGTTGGTGGATTTCCCAATCGACAGACCAGATTGTCTTGACAGCAAACCATGTTCTGCGCCTTTACATTAGACGTATTAGCCTTTAGTTTGTGCTTTATAAAGTGATCTTGTCATCAGAAAAAATATATTTTTTAACGTGCGGTTTTCTTGATCTCTGATTATTTTTGTATTTGATGCGGGATATGTTTTACTTGTTTTATGCAGGACCGGTGAGCATTTAAACCATCAGTTTGAGAACTTCGTGGTAGGTTGTTTTGTATTATTTATGTTAGCCTATAGCAAGTAGTGAAAGTGGATGTGGTGTTGGCAGCTGTGCTCAGAGCCAAAGCAACAGCTGTTTCACTGTTGTTTATATGACTGTGTGTCTGAATGAATGAATGCGAAACCAGTATATTTGACAAGAACAAGAACAGGAATATAAACACCCCTGAATCTTCCAATATTTGTTAAATGGGCGGAGAAAAAACGACCCATTGGATCAATTAGCTTGCGTGCATGCTTTTGTGTGGGTCAATTTGGACTTTGTAGGCTATTGTGCGTGAGGTCTACCGGCATTCGTGTTCTTTCGGCACCAGTACAGCCTGCTAAAAGAATGACTGGAAGTGGCGTTAAGTAACTTTATGTACATAGTGTAAGCTATGTCTTCAACAATAACGGTGGGAGGTTAGGTGTATTTTTCTATTGAGCTCATTAATATTGTTGGTACACAAAGACTGTATAGGCTAAACGTTACCGTTCTTTTTGCTATAAATGGAACACAACCATCATCTTTCAAAACAAGTAGACTATAATGCAATATGAAACAATAACCGACTATGTTTTCCGAAGTGGCTAATTTAAATTACAGCGTTAACGGAACTGGTGAAGACTCTCTCAATTATTTGGATCAGGATTGGAATGATAACCCTACCACCAAACTCTCACGAACTGGACTGAATGTTCTCGCTGTTTTTTTGGGATCTATCATGGTGTTTGGCTTCATCAACAACCTAGTGGTATTGGTCCTCTTCTGCAAGTTCAAGACGCTCCGTACCCCGGTGAATATGCTGCTGTTGAACATCAGCGTGAGCGACATGCTTGTGTGCCTGTTTGGAACCACGCTCAGCTTCGCCTCTAGCATCAAAGGACGGTGGCTGGCAGGTAGACATGGATGCATGTGGTACGGCTTTATCAACTCTTGCTTCGGTGAGTTAAATGATAAATCGAATATTAATACTTAATAAATTAAATATAAAAAGTGAAAAGAGGCCATAAAGAGTTGTATGACTTACTCGTATTTCATTTAATTTATGTTTTGGCAGGTTTGTTGGTATTGATCTTTAATGAATGCATCATGTACACATAGAGGTGACATTCGACATATTTGCATTAATCAAGAGCGCAAACACACTCTTCTTCCAAACTTACAGTGATGTTGAAATCTCTGGCAGAGCTAACAAGAGGAAATGGAGGCTCATGAGAAACCATTGGAGAGGACAAATGCTGATGCAGTAAATGTTTTCAGATGGACACGGCTGACTTTTAGCTAGCAGCAATGTCACAGCATGGGAGTAAGTGTGGCCTATTTTGGCACAGGTCACGCAGTGCACAAGTGCATTAGAGGTGCATTAGCCAGCAGTCGACAACCCTGTGGACTCCACTCCATTGCCCAGATATATTGAAAGTAGGGTGACCAGTCGTACGGATTTTGTCCTGACAGTCCGGCTGGTGTGAGCCTTCTTGCTGGAGTTAGGTTGAGTGTCCTCCTTTTGTCCACCTTTTTGACATGTGCCCCCCCCATGGCCTTGTAGGGGGTTAAGTATTAGTCTTCCTCACTGGAGGTCTTTTTCTCTCTCAACTGTGCTTTTGAGTCGGACTCTGCAGTTACTTAAGAATATTTCTGTGTCAATGTTCCAATTCATTTGGTGTTTATCAGAATGAGTTTCATAAAAGGGACTGCAACGATGTATGAGCAGAAATTGGATGTCTCTTTAATGGTCTTTTTTTTAATTTTAAATCTGTTCCTAACCACAGTGTTTACCCCTCTCAATCACGAGGCAATTGAGTATCTCAGATTGGAGTTGGATGTCATTTCAGCGGTAGATGACGATGCTTGCCTGCTATTTATCTTCAGACATGAAATATTCTCGCTGTCAATGATCTTAGCCTTAGACATTGATTTGCTCTGGGTGTGGACACAGTGCCCACACATGAGGAGTCGTGCTGAAGAGGAGGGAGACATATACAGCAGGGGTTCATTTTCATCAACTCCATCAGTGGGGTGGTGAATGACTTCATATAAACGGTATATTCCGTCATTTTGAAAAAAAAGGCTGAAAATGTGAACAGCACTATCAGTTGTATAGGAATGTTTTTTGTAATCAGGTATGAAACAAACAGAAATCACTTCCATTCAAAATTGTGTGTATATTTTCACAGTTGTACCATTCCCTCCGTCTTGCTAAAGAATTCAACATGCTTTGCTGCATAACTGTGTATTGGGGAGGGTCTTAGTGATGCGACAGTGCTGAGTGGTGTTTGTGGATGATAGCAGCTATCTTGGTTGAGGGCGCTATCTATATTATGACAGGCAGCTGCTGCCTGTTAGCAGTTTGCGTTAAGTGTGATTACACCAGGGCGGTTTTCTACTGGAATTTCACTTTTAAAAATAGAATGTCGTTTCTGCAGAATCTTGGAAAATGTTTACACTTCCTTTTCCTGCCCATATGTCATATGATCCAACAAATCGATTCGACATACTCCTACATCCACCCGGACACCGGCTTGATTCTGTGTGTTAACAAATGGGAAAGATGGGACAGTGGTATAGTGTTCACTATTTGGACCACACTCTCGCACTTTGTGATTCTGCAATCTTTCTCTTAGATTTTGGAGAGGGGACTTACATCCTAATCCTAAAAGTTGGCAGTCCTGCAAATGATGATATGATGATAGTACTTGATGATGTAATGATGGATAGTACTTTTCATCAGAACCTTGTGCCTTCTCACACACCCGTAGGAAGTCTACGTTGTCATCTAGATCAAGCTGTGATATTGGACTGGTATAAATGGCATTGGCAGTTGAGACTTCCTTTACACACTAGTAACCACTCCCTCATAGCCAAGCACTGCTGAGTATAAGACTGTAAAATGACTGCAGAGCCATTGCAAAGCCTCATCTCCCCTAAGCCCCTCTATATTACTTCTCCTCACCCCCTCCTCATCTAATCTTGCTCACACCTGGAGCAGAACAAATGGGGCTGTATGTTTGTCGTAGTTTTGGTGTCATGCTGTAATGAAACAGCCTTTCCAAGCACAAGTCCCCCCTCTCACAGCAGCAGAGAGATGTTGTATCCTTATTCACTGTGCTGTCTGCACACTTGATTTCTCTCCCAGCAATTCTGTTTCTGCTGGTATTATTTCTGTTAACCTCCTTGACCTCAGTAACATCCTCTGTCTTTTGGGATCTGCCTGCTAAGCGTTATTATGTGATTTAATTACATCAACAATGGGTTCTGGTGGGACTCCAATGATCTGCGTGGAACTAAATGGGGGAACATTCTAAATAATTTTGCCAAGGGAAATCAATTTTCCATGGACATGATATGCATATTGTTCACATCTGCAAAAGAGACCCCTGAACAAGAGGAAACTATGCCAGAGTTTATGTCACAGATTACCCACTTGGTCTACAAACTCACTATCTACAAACTCAAACACTCCTGTAAGTAGTAAGTCATATTATCAGTTTCCACACATAGTGGAACATACAGTGTGTTTGTCTCCTCTTTGATTTTTCTTCATGCATTTTATATTGTAGTCCTTGGAGTCTGTGTGAAACAAATAGAGTCTGTGTGTGGTCGTGTTAGTCTGGCACAACAGCCACTTATATGACTATCCACTCTCCAGTAATGGACACTCTGCATGTATGGATCGTTTTTTAAGGCCACAGATCGAAGCATCTCATTTTATTGCCATTGTACCTCCAGCTCAGAGCAGTCTATGTACCTGTTTGGGGAAGGCAGGAGAGGAGTGCCTGGGACGGGGACAAGGCTCCTTGTGGAGCTGCCACAGTTGGACAGCTCTGGGGAGAGGATGATTGGCGTCCGGGTAGGTTTCTCCTAATCAAAACAAGAAGTGAGTGTGCTTCATGTTGGCTTAGTCCTCTCTCTCCTCAGAGGGTTGCAGTGCTGCAGGCGAGAAAGCGGAGGTCTTAAACACAGAGTTCAGTGAGCAGGGGTGTGATGGGGTATGAACAGACAGTCCACTTCCCTCTGCAAGTCTTAAACACAGAGTTCAGTGAGCAGGGGTGTGATGGGGTATGAACAGAGTCCACTTCCCTCTGCAAGTCTTAAACACAGACTCAGTGAGCAGGGGTGTGATGGGGTATGAACAGAGTCCACTTCCCTCTGCAAGTCTTAAACACAGAGTTCAGTGAGCAGGGGTGTGATGGGGTATGAACAGAGTCCACTTCCCTCTGCAAGTCTTCTGGATTCACCCTGGTTCTCACCTCCTGAATATGTGTTGTTCAGCCTGACAGCTAATGCAGTGAATCTATTCGGTGGGATTATATATTGGTGGGATTCTCCTGTGCTGATACATTTTTTTTTTAAATCAGATGCAGTAATTCACTGCATTTTTCACTGCTTGGAGAAAATGACTTCTCAGCCTGCTGCCGTACAACTCTTAAATTGTGATGTTCTTCCTGGTGGTTTAGCTGTGCCCTTGATTTATGATATTGGTGATCATTTTCTGAGCACTTTTTTCCCACTGCAAACGCAATTGCTTTCTATTCAGAATGTGGAGTCTTCCTGGCTGGGCTGTTGGCAGGTATTTGAGTCCTATGGTCCACAAACTCTCAGGGCATTCTGAGTGACTGAGCTGACTGATAGGTATTGACCTAATCACACCCAATTTAACTAAACATCCTAAAAAGACACGCACAGAACACACAGAAAAAGTACCACAATGTAATTCTACAATCCTACTCAATGTAATACATTGAGTACATGCTGTAAAACACATCACCTATAAAGCCTATTCACTATAAAACATATCACCTATAAAGCCTATTCACTATAAAACATATCACCTATAAAGCCTATTCACTTGTTAGAGGTTGGTGTTACCTAGCAAGTGATCCAGTAATTAGAAAGGTTATATTATGTGAAGCTGTCAAATAATATGTCATGGCAATGTGTGTGTGTGTGTGTGTGTGTGTGTGTGTGTGTGTGTGTGTGTGTGTGTGTGTGTGTGTGTGTGTGTGTGTGTTTGCCTATCACTTGACATCCAAATAGTAATTAGTTCACCCTTTTTTCCTTCTGAAGGCTGACGGAAAGATGGAGGTAAATCTAAGGGAATTCTCCACGTATCATTAATTCCTTTTGCTAGTTAAGCACCGGCAGTTCTGTTGAGGCCTAGGTGGGAAATGGTGGCATTGTATGGGGACCCATTCATGTACTCATGTCATGCAGAATTATGATTACGGCTTCGCTGATTGGGATATGAAACGCATGGAATACTTTCAATTGGTTTGAAAGCAATTCATGAAAAGAAATCAAATTGTGATTCTATCCGAATAATGCTTTGAGTGTGTAGCCTCGGGCTTATATAGAACCAACAGCCATTCCATTTTCTCAGAGCCAATGAACACTGCAAGAGTAAAAAATGATGTGAGATTGCCTTGGGAAAGTCCTGGATCAAAGGGACTTAACAGACTACCTTAAATGGACAGTCCTGCTACCACCTTCCCTACTGACACAACTGCTTTCAAATGCATCTTTGGTACCTTCACAGCCTACACATTGTGTTGTCATAACAGCACTCTCTCTTTATCCCTCTCTCTATATATCTCTTTCTCTCTCACACACACACACACATGCACACACATTCACACATTCACTCTAGGGACAAGATTTTTTTAATTTGA
>NC_045172.1:1216967-1261967 GCF_900700415.2 Clupea harengus | reverse complement strand
CAGCACACTATTCCAAAAGTATGCAGTGTACAAGTGTATAACAAGTGTTCTTACTAAGTGGTTTTCCGTCAATCTGTTTTCTCCTGACAGGCATTGTGTCCCTCGTCTCCTTGGCCGCCCTCTCCTATGACCGCTACAGCACACTCACCGTCTATAACAAGCGGGGCCCAGACTACCGCAGGCCCCTTCTGGCCGTCTCGGGGTCCTGGCTCTACTCACTGTTCTGGACAGTGCCCCCCCTACTGGGCTGGAGTAGCTATGCCCTGGAAGGTGCTGGGACCAGCTGCTCGGTCTCGTGGACTGCAAACACAGTGGGATCTCACTCCTATATTATTTGCCTGTTCATCTTCTGCCTGGGTGTACCGGTGATTGTCATGGTATACTGTTATGGGAGATTGGTCTACGCAGTGAAACAGGTGGGTTCCCTACTCTTTTCTCTTTTCAGTGGTGGACTTCACTGGCTACCCCCTGTCCACTGGATGGATGTCCCACTGAAATCTGTTTGGGTGATAATGCAGCTAGAGGAAGGATGGAAGTCTATGGCTGAATCACAGGCATGCTGAGTCAATTACATTCGATTTTCTTTAGTTCTCATCTCCTGAACATCTGGAGCACAAAGGCAGTAGTGGCAAGGCAAGGGAAAAGTCCCACATAAGGGGGGATTCATCTGCTTGGGGCCGCTGGGTACAGAGATAAAAATGTGTGTGTGTGTGTGTGTGTGTGTGTGTGTGTGTGTGTGTGTGTGTGTGTGTGTGTGTGTGTGTGTGTGTGTGTGTGTGTGTGTGTGTGTGTGTGTGTGTGTGTGTGTGTGTGTGTGTGTGTGTGTGTGTGTGTGTGTGTGTGTGTGTGTGTGCGGGGAGCAGAATGGAAAGTAGAGATGAGAGAGTCAGAAGCAAGCATATAAATTCATGTATGCGTCAGGATAAAACATATTAGCATACATGCGGCATATATACACTCAAGGATACATACAAGATTGATAGTGGATAAAATGGAAAGAGCCATTATTTAAAGTATTGGTTGTAAAACGGCTTGGTGGATATACAGCATGCTTGTTAGGCTACTATTACGTACGTATACATAATTATGTACGTATGTTCCTAGACTCTTTCACAAGCATATCTCAGTGACGAAACAATTCACTGCCTAATTATCTAAAGATAAATCTCATTATACAATGGCATGCCACTGGCTACCCAGGGTAAGGTGTGGGAGTGGGAGTGGGGCATACCCCCTCAACCCTGGGCACCTTAGGCATCCAAAGAGAACGACAGGAAATGTGTCTTCCTCATCAGTATCAACAACATATATACAACATATAACCATATAATATAGAGAAGAAGGAGTAGAAAGAGAAGGTGCCTGACATGGTGTATGGGAAGGTGCCAGATCTTGATTCATTAACTCTACTATAAATATAATAACTATACATTGCACTAAAGAGGAATGTTTTTGGTCTGGATTTAAAGATGGAAAGGGTGTCAGATGATGAAGATTATTTCACATGAGAGGGGCTCGATAACAAAAGGCTCTGCCTCCTATTGTGTTTTTGGTTTTTGATTACAAGAAAAGCTACACTTTGGGAAAGAAGGGCTCTTGGTGGGAAGTAGAGGACAATTCATTTCTTGAGGTAATTTGAAGCTAGGCCATTTAGAGCGTTCTATGTTAGGAGGAGTACTTTGAAGTCAATTCCACTTCTGACAGGGAGCCAATGTAGAGAGGCAAGTACAGGTGATATGTGTAGTCAGTTGTCCCAAACTCAATTGCAGAAGCTTTTCTGTTGCTTTTTCATTCATCTGCATGTCTTTCGCACCCTTTTTTTTTTTTTTAAATGGCTCCTCGACTATCTAGATAGCCCTCTTTCATAGAAAGAAAGAGAAGCCTACACTGTAGTGTGTTTCATTACCTTTTATGTAGCCCGCATTTGGGTGGGGACGTAGAACATTTGTAAAACGTTGATGAAAGTGAGGACAGGCAATGTTTTTACATCAAATCAGCGTTTTCAAATGTACGCAGCTAAGTGTGGGCACAGTCTGAGTGTCAAGGGATATTCTTTATTCACCACATGCATTGTGCATTCTTTAAATAGCTGAGCATGTTGCATTGCTTAGAAAATATAGACTCAGGCAGAACTTCAGGCACTAACTTACCTGATGATAATGAAAGACCCTTTCCACATTGTACACAACTGTCTCCACATGTCCCTGCCCAAGCTCTGACCTCAGTCTTAATGAGATATGGTATTGGGCACAGTGTTGCTAAGCGTGTGGCTAAGGGCTTTTTAAGTTATAATTTATTAGCCCAGGAGTCCTCTCTTCACTCCCTCAATGTGTGCCTTGCGGCGTGAAATATGTGTGCGTTATTAACATGGCCGAGGTGGGATCTACAGACATTGGGATGCATTGAAGTGTTTTTGTGTGCGGTGCTCTCTTCAGGGCCACTCTGGATGAGAGACTAATGAAGCCCAGCGCGGATACTTGAGCCCCTCTCTGCCTTTTGTCTGCCAATTATACAGTGCATTCCCAAAGTGTTCAGACCCCTTCATTTTCATGTTGCAGCCTTATGCTAAAATCGTCCACTCAACTTTCACTCATCAATCTCCACCCAGTGTCTCATAATGACAAAGCAAAAACATCAATTTTAGACATTTTTGCGAATTTATTCAAAAGGAAAAACTGAAAAATCACATAGACAAGTATTCAGACCCTTTGAAATTCAATTGACCGGACATGATTTGGAACGGCACACACCTGTTTATATGAGGTCTCACCCCTGACAATGCATGTCAGAGCTAAAACCAAGCCATGAGGTTTGAAGAACTGCCTGCAGAGCTCAGACAGGACTGTGTTGAGGCACATATCTGGGGAAGGCTATGTATGCATTTCTGCTGCATTGAAGGCTCCCAAGAGCACAGTGGCTACCATCATTCTTTAGTGGAATGGTTTGGAACAACCAAGACAGTTCGTAGAGCTGGCCTAGCGGCCAAACTGATCAATCTTGATACAAGAGGCGACCAAGAGCGCCTGTGTTGAGATGGATGAAACTTCCAGAAGGAGAACCATCACTGCAACCCTCCACCAATCTGGGCTTTATGGGAGAATGGCCAGACAGCAGCCTCTCCTCAGTGAATACAGATACAGAAAATGTCACAACACCTAAAGCACTGTACGCCTTGCTTTCCTTTCGCTGTCTACCACTGAATAATCAGCTTTCAATAGCGTGACACGTAACATTAACCATTGGACTCAGCAGAAGTTAGCTAACACCAACATTGACAGACACACACTGATTTAGTCTCTTATTAGGCAAGACCATGGTATTCCATCAAATGATCATGTGTCCCCCTCCCCTTTGCTTTCATTCCAGGTCGGCAGGGTCCGTAAGTCGGCTGCACGGCGGAGAGAGTATCATATTCTGTTCATGGTGATTACAACTGTGGCATGCTACCTGGTCTGCTGGATGCCCTATGGTGTTGTGGCCATGATGGCCACGTTCGGCCCGCCAGGACTCATCACACCCATTGCCAGTGTGGTGCCCTCAATCCTGGCAAAGAGCAGCACTGCCATCAACCCCATAATATACATCCTTATGAACAAACAGGTAAACTAGCAGACTTGTCCACAGCCTTCATCCTGGATAATATTTTCAAAGAAAAAAATACTATGTTTATAATTATATAGCAGCATGATCAAACATGTGAGTTTTCCTAATGTCTTCCGATCTTCTGTTCGATGTATGGGATCTGATGTAATTATATTACATGCAGTGCAGTACTATGGAGCTAAAACAGAGACTTTGGCCCCTATTTTTGAGGATGCTATTGGCTGGCGGAAACAGTCGTGCATGCGGTGAACGCATGATCAAAGGCACTCAGTGGGCAGCGCCAGGTCAAAGTTCATTAATGAAAGGTTTGGTTCAAAAAATCCCTTTAAAATGAATGCGTCAAATGAGATTACAATGTAACAAGATGACAATATCACTGTGGGTTCTGGGCAGTTTTACAAGGAAGAAACAGCAGTGAATCATAATTGTAGCCTACATTTACATTTAGTAATTTAGCAGACGCTTTTGTCCAAAGCGACGTACAAGGGAGAGAACAGTCAAGCAAAGAGCAATAAAAAAACCCTGGTGTAACAATAAATACTACTTTACATAAGAAATAGAAAAACGACCTAGAAAAAGAAAAAGAAGTGCAGGAATGTAACTGCTGAAGTGCTAATCAAGCTTACCAGAACTGTTTGAAAATGCCCTAACATGCCCATTCGAACTGTTCGATTGTTATTGTTAATAATAAATAATTAAATTGTTAATAAGGATAGCCTATGTGATTTTGAGCCTGTAAAATAAAAATAAAAGTTTTGCTTATTATTACTATCGATATAGTCAATCTCCAGAACATTCTGGAGAATTTACTTCAGACCAGAATGTAGAATGTCCAAACAAGCATAACATCTATGCTGGACTGGCGCAGAGTCTGTGCTTCCCCTGTGCAGTTGGTCACAGCTCACTCCTGCACTTGTGTTTGGTACTATCCCCACCCACCCACCCTACACTGCCACCGATCAGAGCTCATGGTCCGCACTGGATGCTTCTGAGCCCAGGCAGAGTGATCTGGCCCTTGAGCCTGATCTGGCTCTCAGAGCTAGAAGTCGTCCGGCGGATGAACCCCTTCTCGTGAAGCAGTGGATGGTACGCACCCAGGGTGCAGGCGTCGTCATAGATATTCTCATAATAGTGGCAAAGGTTTGTCTGGCGCTCAGATGGGATGAACTCATACACGTCGACCGTCTCACAAAGGGTCATCATCAGAATGATGCCTACAGATGGAAATAAAACATACACAGAATCACACAGATTGGGAGAGATAATGCAAATCTGACAAAAGTAACATCTGACAGATATTCAATGCGGAGGAGTTAAATGATCCAGTGTGTCAAGTTTAGTCTTAATGAGCAGCCATAGGCACAGACACCAGCTTACTGAGCAACCATCTACTGTTCTGATTTTAGTTCCATTTAACAGTCATTGTCCTACAGTTACTCTTTTACGCTCCTGTATATTTAACAGTCATGTCCTACAGTTACTCTTTTATGCTCCTGTATATTTAACAGTCATGTCCTACAGTTACTCTTTTACGCTCCTGTATATTTAACAGTCATGTCCCACAGTTACTCTTTTACACTCCTGTATATTTAACAGTCATTGTGCTACAGTTACTCTTTTACGCTCCTGTATATTTCTGTATCTCATGCATTTTTCCATGGAGCTCAACAATGATGACAGACACATATCCACATCTCAAACATTTTGCTGAAACGGAGAACTCAACACACTGATTCAACAGGATAGTTTAAGATTAGGGATCGGATTACATTTAGTGTATAAACTTTACTGCGTGGTGTTTTGCTGGCTTCCAAGCATGTTTGCTATTAGTTGCTTTATCTTACAGAGCATCATACTGTCTTGAAAGACAGAAATGTCTTTTGCCAATGTTATCCTGCACTTTGCTCTTCACCACGGGGGAAACAGAGAAGTCATCCACAGCTCTTTCTGCGTGTTCTGCTTTCAGTTCTACAGGTGTTTCCTGATCCTCTTCCACTGCAAGCACCGTGCCCAGGAAAATGGCCAGTCCTCAATGCCGTCCAAGACCACGGTGATCCAGCTCAACCGCCGCGCGCTCGGCAACGCGCAGGCCAACGCTGCCGCCGCCCCCACCGCTCCCAACCCTCATGAGTGCAGCACGCCGGAGTCTGAGAAAACATACCCCCCCGAGGAGACCACCATACCACCCTCACCGTAACAGCCACCTAGCTGTGTGTAGGTGTTTGTGTATGATAGTGAGTATGTGTGTATTTGAGTGTGCGTGTGTGTGTGTGTGTTTGTGTGAGTGTGTGAGTGAGTGCTCGTGTGTTGTAGGTTCCTAACCCCTTGTGCAAACGTGAAGTTCCAGTGTTTCATCAAACATGTCTCAGAGCGATCTCTCCACCTCCTGAGTGGATGTAGGGCTTGTAGTTTCTATACTGTGCATCTGGTGATCAACCCTGCAGTGATTGATGGAAGTGTCTGGTTGTATGGACATGGAAGTGTCTGGTATCTGTATATATATATATATATTTTTGTTTCTTCTTATCTTTCATTTCCATACCTCTCTGCTTCATCGATCCATGTGCTCCCTGAACTGAAGCCTCTGGAATGTCACGTACGTGTTGCGGTGCACAGCAGGTTTATAAAATAAAAGTGCAATAACTCTCCGTTGTGAAGTTGGATACTTTAGCATCCTTGTTGAAGATTTCCTGCTTTTTATTGAATAGGCTTAAAGGGCTTCAAACTCAATGGTCCTGCAGAAATGTCAACGACATATTTCTTTGTGTGTGAGTGACTGAATGGAAGTATCAGAGTGATATAGAGAGACTGTATTGCACAAACATGTGCAGTTTTCCATGTCTCATTCATGCATGTGCCCCACATTTAGGTGGGATAAAGTACGCTACACTATTAAGGATCCAGAGAACAACAAGGGACACTGACAGTCGGTAACAGCCATCATCCATGACAGGTGTTACATGACCTTCAGCAAAAAAATAGCACATTGGCTTAATCAGGTTGAACCATTGTGTAAGCTTTCCGCCATATCTGCAAAGACATACATGAACGGGGTTGTAAGTAGAGTATGTCTTACTCCGATGCATGCGTCTCATCTCCATGGCTGCCTGCCTCACAGCACTGCAGCAAACTTCACTTTAAACACAGGTGCCTGGCCTAGATTCAGAGCTTTAGCCAGGAGCTGGGCTAACATTTCCATAATAAGCAAATATGCCCTGATCGTGTCAGCTCTATACTCAGTCCCAGTGGGACAGTCCACAGAGAAAATAAGGCAGATGGGTAACTTCCTCAGGACTAAATCTGTCGACGCACATATAACCAAGGGAATGACTTCATACAAGTGATGTGAAATGACAACTTCAGTTAGGTAAGTATTAAGTAAGTCATCAGTGAGTAAAGCTAATCCTTCATGTTGCCAATTCCTAGCACAACTAAATTGTCTAAATCACATCCTTGATTTTATTATTATTATTTTTCAACCCATTGCCTTTTAAAACACGTTTTTACACTTGACTCCTGAGTAGGGATGGGTATCGTTTGGTTTTTATCCGATACCGGTACATAACCGATACTTTTAAAACGATACCGGTGCCTAAACGGTGCCGGAACCGATACTTTTATAAAAAATAAAAAAATGTTTACGATTGACGACATTTAAGAAAGGCTTTATTGCCAAATATATGAACTGTTTAAAGTAGATTATATATATAAATAAATACAAAACACCTTTTAACTTAAAACTTAAATAATATATGAACTGTTAACAAAAGTTTAGACTATACTTAAATAAATACAAATAAATACAAAACACACACACACACACTACAGCTTCAATACTTCAGCAATTCTTTTGTTCAATTCAATTTTTTTTCTTCAAATTGAACAATATATTAACTGTTTAAAGTATATTATAAATATAAATACATACAAAACACTTGGCTTCAAACTTTTTAACTTCAAACTATGAACATTATATTAACTGTAAACAACAGTTTATAGTATACTTAAATAAATATAAATAAATACAAAAACAGCTTCAAACTTATTTTGCAAAAATATGAGCATATTTGCCTTTGGAGTCAAAAATGTATTATTTTGTTTGCATTTATTTCATGAAATTTCACCATTTTATGATTTGTTTATACCTATCTTTTCTATCTTGTTTATAGTTAATCTTGTTACTTGAACACACTGAGTACGAGAAAATGTGTACTGCCCCTTTAAGAGACTACCGTAGGTTAAGTATAGCTGTCATCTCCGTTTATTTTTCAGTCTTCGGTTGCTGATCTGCCGTTGACTCTTTGCCTTCTCTCCACTCTTTTCACGCAATTGTTTTGTTGCATTTGCTGCACGTCGCGATGTTTGAATATTTTGGTGCGAAATACAGCCACACTTTTGACCGTTTACCTTTCGGTATTTTCTCTGTTAAAAGGTTGATGGCTAGTTCTGTTTGTGCTTGCTCTGTGAAATGCTGCATGCTCTTCACTGTCATAAGACTGTTGCTATGAAAACACCAATGAGCGTGAGCGACACAGGACAAAGTTTACATTGGGAGCTGGGGCAGTTTTACATGTGCCCCGCGGAATCTGCCTAGCGACCGTGTTCAATTGGCTCAGGCACCGAAATGAAGCACCGAAATCTGCGTTGCATTTCGGTCCGGGTAGGTACCGGTTGTATTGGAACCGGTTCCATATTGGTACCGGTTCTCGGTACCCAACCCTACTCCTGAGTAGCCACTATTCACACTACATAGTTCGAAGTCTTCAGTAAGAATGCTGGAGTGTCTCTCAAAAGAAGGCTCACCCGGCCCAGAGAGTTTGGAGCAACGCATGGTTTATTCTGCTGGCAATACACTAACAGTTTAAACCTTGAGCAAAGTCCCAGGACTCAACTAAACTTACACTTTTAGTTATCTTCTTTTCATGCCTTCTGGGTGCTCCTCCTGTTTGGTCTGGGCTTCTGCCCCTTCTATGTATTTATGAGCCCAGGTGTCTGGCCAGCAGCCCACCTGCAGTCCATCAGAAGATAACGGTGTCAAGGTCGGGCTCACAGAGCCTCAGCACATGCCCACACGCCCTCAGATCAGCACCACAGAGTCTCTAGAGATAACGACCCACCTGGACAGGTCAAGGGGTCAACCAGTTCTTGAGAGCCTCCAGCCTTTTTCTCTTGTGCTGACACAGATTTTTTTACTATGCTTCTCCACAACAGTGTTTCTTTAATTACACAAAATGTGTGCATAATCTAAAGTATTTCAGTGTTTGAATCATCAGTGTTTTATCAGACTACCATAGTGGCTACACAGAAGTATGATGATTCACTGCCTAATCTTCATCCTTAATTATGGATATTATTGTAATCATTCACTTTTCCACTACAGCAGAAACCCTGCAGATGCTTTTCGCTATGCATTTTAAACGAGCCGATTCATGAGTTTAACCTAATGTCATGATCAACAACATTTGTGGATCTAATCTCAAAACATTTCCATGCAGCTGGACAAAAATCACACAATGTGAATGGATGATTATTTAGATGATTTAAATTAAAGGTAATGTATTGCAAGGAACTATTAACAAGCTATGCAAGGCACAATTGCTTGTGTGCTTAACACAGGCTAAAGTTACTTATGTAAACACTTGAGACTGCTTCGTTAGCTTGCTATCTAAGGGTGAACTATACCCATCCAGTTGGATGGCTTCTATTAGAGCGGGCTACCTTCAGGCTATTGTGATCAGGATTGCTAAATTACTTTCCATTCCAGTACATGACAATTTTTAGCAATAGAGGAGCCTAATTTATGGCCTAACGAGTCTGTTTACATTATGAAGGATACACTTTCTTTGAGTGTTACCTGACGTTGGTGAAGATATTTTGCAGTTAGCTCGGAATTCTGCAGGCTACAAAAAACGTTACTCACTTAAGGCTCAATGTCATGGTTACGGATGTGTGTACCTCTGATTTTTACAAAGAGAAAACTTCAAATGGACTTTCCAGTGGCTTTGTTTCCAAAAAAGGCAGTGTACACCTTTATTCCGTTTATGTCTTGCATGGGCATACACATCAGAATCAGAATTCAGACTTCAGAATGTGAATTAATTCACCATCTAGGTTCACAAATATGTATTATCTTGATGCATACCTACTGATACATATCTTATTTTATAATTCACTTTGAAATAAAAAAAATCATAACTGCCCCATTTTTGCCTGCTACTTCCACTACAATGTTAGCATTTTTTTTTTTTAAATACTTACATTTGATCCCTCTTTTATGAACAAACTGACTGGGTTGTCTTATTTCAGAGGTTTTGGTTTGGTAGGCACTCTAGATACCCAAATGTAGCATATAGGATGAAGGGATTATTACGATGCTATTGCCTCACCTGCAGAAGTCTGAAAAGTCACACAGGAATGGTAAATATCTCTGCATTGCATCATTGATGAGAATAGACTACTCATGGTTTTGTGCGTGCATATGTGTGTACATTCATCCCGGAACGTATTATTTGCTCTTGCACTCCACCTATTGATGTTGTTATACTCCACCTACCTACCTGTGTTTGTACAGCAACAGGTCTTCTGCGTTTATCATCCAAAACATACACTGCCATCTCACAGGCCACTTTGTAACTGCCAGGCGTTCTGATTGTGAGTGGACAAACTGAGGCAGGACTCACCCATGAAGCCAGATGAGGGAGGGTTGGGCTGGATGTCCTCTTGGGTGTTGCCTTGTATGATGTCCCACAGTCTCCAAATGGAGTGTGGGTGGAGGACGTAGAAGGGCTGGGTGGGGTGGAGACGCCTCCGCTCCACATATTTGGTGAACAGGTCATAGTCTGGTTTGTTGTACCACTAGAATCAGGACAACAAAGGCTTTGAGTGTATACTAGAAGGTTGAACTACCATAGATTTTAAAGGCTTTGTGTATACTAAAAGGTTGAACTACCATAGATTTCCAAGGCTTTGAGTGTATACTAGAAGGTTGAACTACCATAGATTTCAAAGGCTTTGAGTGTATACTAGAAGGTTGAACTACCATAGATTTCAAAGGCTTTGAGTGTATACTAGAAGGTTGAACTACCATAGATTTCAAAGGCTTTGAGTGTATACTAGAAGGTTGAACTACCATAGATTTCAAAGGCTTTGAGTGTATACTAAAAGGTTGAACTACCATAGATTTCAAAGGCTTTGAGTGTATACTAGAAGGTTGAACTACCATAGATTTCCCATCCATCATACCATCATTTCCCTAAACATTGACAAAATGAGTGCACAATTTGAATGGAGTACTGGGTGAATTAATCTGAGGTTTAATTTATATAGCAATGCTTGGAGAATCACAATACTTTTCTAATAAATGAAACGTCATATGCCTCTGCCTCAATTAAATCTAACACTTATGTTCATGTATTCAAAGTCTATAAATAGATGGTGGTTAATATTGGTTACATAAAATCCCAATCCTGCTGAGCTTAAGTAATGATACTAGGGAACTTGTAGTGTGTTTGCATCTCTCTGTCCCCCTCATCTCCAAGTGCCTGCTGGCAGACACTCTTTCAGCCATCTTGATTAATGCTGTGACACACTTGTGCTGCTGGGAAAAACAACATCTGTTAAGACTAAGTCCTTTCAGCAAACACACGCATGCACACACAGATAGGCCTGCACGCACGCGCACACACAGCCACGTGCAAACACAGAGACAAAACACATATTCACACACCAACACCCCCTCACCAGTGCTCCTATCCAATAGTCTGTGCGGTTATGGCAGCTCATTATACAGTAGTGCCACAGAGTGAATAATCACCGCAAGTTCAGATACGGAGTGCAACTCATTTACCAAGAAGCAATAATCACCGCCAGTTTTGTGCCTCATTAGGAGTTGCCAAATCAGCATGGCATCTATAAACAACTCCTGCTAATAAACGTCTCCACCTGAAGTCTAGATGATTATTAATTGCATCCCAGGTCACATGCATGCCTGTTTCCCTACACCAAACCACGTCATGCAGCAGAAACCATGTTCTCCCTCCCCATTGGTTTTCTAGTGATGGTCCAATATTAGCTATTGGTCCAGATCGAAGGTTCAGCCTCTGGAACTCATCTGTATGCAGAGTGTCAAAGTTAAAGACACTCATCAGACATCCATCCACTGGCACGTGGGCTAAAAGTATGTTCCTACACAGAAACCACTGTATTATGGTTGCGGATCACCAAGACCTATAAACACAAAGGATTTCTGATTCAGTTGTGACGAGGCTGATCAGACATCAAAACAAGAAGCAGTAACATGTACGACGGTATATGCAGTGTATCTGCAAGATGATGTTATCCCTAACACTCTACACGGGTAGATGAATTGTAACTTTGGATTCTCTATGGCACAGCTTCCAATCACGTCATAAACCCTAGCCAGGACACACATGACCATTAAGCACTCTCCCTCCTTCTCTGGCCTTTCTAGCTGTTTTAGGCCTTAGAACCTCATTCACATTGTATCCAAAGTCCAGACAGCACACGTGTACATCTACTCTCTCTGTGCACAACTCATTAGACTGGAAGCACTCTGTCCCGGCCAGCACTACTCACAATGTCTATTACACTTTCATTAAAACACAATTAAGGTTTTAGTTCATCCTGGCAACTGCTGATTCTCTTTACTGTGAAAGACTAGATTAATGAATCCCTACAGCCAGCCCAGTAGCTGGCTTACACACACTCAGTAAACAAAGACACCAAGACTGCCACTCTCTGTGTGTGTGTGTGTGTGTGTGTGTGTGTGTGTGTGTGTGTGTTTGAATTTTATTGAATTTAGAATCTTATGAATAATTTTTAGTGCTGTCAGTTTAACGCGTTATTAACGGTGTTAACGCAAACCCATTTTAACGCCGTTAATTTTTTTATCGCGAGATTAACGCGAATTTTTCTTTATAGATACACATTTTTTGGGGCCTCACAAGCTGTGTAGTAGACGAACGTTACGGTTTGAGTGAATGGTGAGCGCGATACGGCGAAATGGATGATAAAAAGCTTCTGAATGGAAAGTTTACTTTTAAAAGTTGTGTTGTGCAAAAGAAGCGAGCTTCACTGTTGTCTGAAAATGTCAACAGGCAGCTGGCTGAAAGCAAAGAAGTAGTAGGCTTACCTTTTATTGGTAACCTAACTGTTACGGTTCAATGTTTCTGAAATAAGAGGCCTGACTGCTATGTTCCCAGCAAACTTGAAAAAAAGAAAATATTAAGCCATGGTTTAACTGCACTATAGGCTGAGTCCTTGTTTACCTGAAATGTGCACTTTATAATTTTATTTTGTACCACCCTGTTTGGCAATATTGGTTTTCAATAAAATAAAACATTTGCATAAAGCAAGCCAATCAACTTTTCCATGTTGATAAGGGCATTCAAATAAAAATAAAATGATGGAAAAAATAAATAAATGAAGGGACATTTAGAATAGATAAAAATTTGCGATTAATCGCGATTAATTTTGAGTTAACTATGACATAAATGCGATTAATCACGATTAAATATTTTAATCGTTTGACAGCACTAATAATTTTGTATAATCAGAATATTTCATAAAATGTTATTGTTCAAAAGTTATTGAACAAAGCAACAAAAATGCTTTCATAGAGTGTTGTAAAAAATACAGACATAAAATGTACATTGGACACAGTTATTTGCTCCCTTTAAATTGAAATTAGTTCCTCAAACAAAATAAAATACAAATAAGACATACCTGTCCTTAATCTTCAGTGTTCACATGACCTCAATTAACCAATGAATGATTGTTTGACCTCATTAAAAGGGGCTGATTGCCATTGTAAAAAAAGAAATTGGAAATAGAGAGAGAGAGAGCTGTGAGGGCATAACAAATGCTTTTATCAAAAAACTACGTTGTCAAGCGATTAAGAAACAAATGTAATTAATGACATGTTTTGTGATTCTAAACTTGCCTTGCCTAAATTCCATTGAAAACATTTGGAGAGCTGAAATCTTCCATTGCACAAATGGGTCCTGCTGACTTACACGCATGAGTGCATAGCAATGGAAGCGTGGCAGAAAGCTGGAAACTGGTGCTACAACATTAGTAAAGAGTGCCAATAAGGGTGCCCAGTATACATTTTGTGTTTGTACTATTTGACCATTATGCCACTTTTGTTTATTTTCCTTTTGTTCAGTAACCTTGGACATTTTATTAAAATATTCTGGTTATACAAAACTGGTTAATTTCCAAAGAAATTCTGAATTATGTACTTGAAATTCAGGGGTGCAAATTATTTTGACCAGGGCTGTACATTCAACCAGAGAGGAAGGAAGAGTTAATCGAAAAAAGAGCTCCAAAAAAGGAGAGATGCAAAGATCCACACAGATAGAGAAACTCACCTTCACCAAGTCTATATTGTATGGTGCTGGGTCCCATATAGATAGAGAAACTCACCTTCACCAAGTCTATATTGTATGGTGCTGGGTCCCATGCTAGCAGAGAAACTCACCTTCACCAAGTCTATATTGTATGGTGCTGGGTCCCATATAGATAGAGAAACTCACCTTCACCAAGTCTATATTGTATGGTGCTGGGTCCCATGCTAGCAGAGAAACTCACCTTCACCAAGTCTATATTGTATGGTGCTGGGTCCCATGCTAGCAGAGAAACTCACCTTCACCAAGTCTATATTGTATGGTGCTGGGTCCCATATAGATAGAGAAACTCACCTTCACCAAGTCTATATTGTATGGTGCTGGGTCCCATATAGATAGAGAAACTCACCTTCACCAAGTCTATATTGTATGGTGCTGGGTCCCACGCTAGCAGAGAAACTCACCTTCACCAAGTCTATATTGTATGGTGCTGGGTCCCACGCTAGCAGAGTGCTGTTCCTGTACAGTTCACTGGTATTGAAATGATATTCCGGCTTGGCCAGAATCTGTCATAATAACACATACAGAATGAGACATTCCATTCAGTCCCATTACCTGAATGAGCTGTCTGTGTCTGTGTCTGTGTCTGTGTCTGTGTCTGTGTCTGTGTCTGTGTCTGTGTCTGTGTCTGTGTGAGAGGTCGAAGGTCACATTACTCACCTGGGAGTTCATGAGGCGGATGGTGGTTTTGCTCCCCACATCTTTTTCAAAGCCCGCTGTTGGAGCAGCATTAAAGCGCAGGACAGCATCGTGGGAATCTGGCAGAGCAGGAAAACAATAACTAGACACAAGCCTATTCACAAAGTCCATCAGCACAGACCAGAGGACACCTTGACAACTCACTCCTGTGATCATTTCAGAGATTTCCCCTTGCAAGATGACGGCTGTGTGCTCAAAAATAGGATATTACAGTCATTCCAATAGTTTGTCAAGTCCTAATCTCACTCATCAGTATTACAGACCTGGTTCCCAATTATAAGAACAAGGAGGTTTTACGGGATCTTGAAAGAAATATCCATTCAGTACCTACTATACTGATTAGTATTGAAGCCACTCACAGTTGTTCTATACAGCTGAACTACCACGGCTGATGCTATGGACCAAATAAACCACTAGGTGGGAGTAGAAAGCTACTTTCAATTAGTTCATCCAAGACAGGCTAATCACCCAAGATCACTGCAGATTAAGACTGATCAGGGGCGGACTGGCCATCGAGGATACCGGGGAAATCCCTGGTGGGCCGACGGGGTTTGGGGCGGTCCAATATATTTACATTAATCTAAATAGTCTGAAGGCAGAATATGTGCGCAGGGGTAGGGGCGTGGCGGCGGCGGTTAGTGATCCACCCTAACAATTTCATAGTTTCAAGTGTTATAGGCAGAATATGTGCGCAGGGGGAGGGAGCGTAGCGGCGATTACAAACATGAAAAAAGGGGGTACGGGACTGTAAAATGTTTGGGAACCACTGCTTACGCCACGCGTCATAATAGCCTGCACCTGCGCCCGTCGTAACTACGTTACGCCATTGCTCCCGGGCCACTTTTTTTCTCCAGTCCGCCCCTGAGACTGATTATGACTGTGACTAAGAAACCAGAAGGAGAAATAACAAAACAGAAGACTGAAGACACTGAAGAAGATGACACTAGAATAGGCAACTGCAAAGTATGATTCACAGAATTAGCACATCGAAATAGCTGAGAGTACCACTGGATCTAAACAGAATTGTTTTACCTTGCCCTGTTATCTGACAACCAAGGAAAAACCTCTTTAGCAAGCCAAGTTTGTTCTGAAAAAAAAAGACACTTGAGAGTTTCATTCAAGGACTCCGGGGCAGAGAGAGTTCTGAAACAAGTATCTTTCATTGGCTGTCAATCAATGCACCCTTTGAAAAGGAGACCAAGGGAAGGACACATGTGAAAAGATAAAGATGAGGGAAATGAGGAGTGTGTGAGAGAGAGATGGAGAGAGAGAGAGAGAGAGAGAGTGTGTGTGTGTGTGTGTGTGTGTGTGTGTGTGTGTGTGTGTGTGTGTGTGTGTGTGTGTGTGTGTGTGTGTGTGTGTGTGTGTAGTGTAGTGTGTGTGTGTGTGTGTGTGTGTGTGAGATAGAGAGCGTGTGTGTGTCTGTGTGTGTGTGTGTGCGTGTGTGTGCGCGTGTGTGTGTGTGTGTGTGTGTCTGTGTGTGTGTGTGTGTGTGTGTGTGTGTGCGCGTGTGTGTGTGTGTGTGTATGTGTGTGTGAGAGAGAGAGAGCGTGTGTGTGTCTGTGTGTGTGTGTGTGTGTGTGTGTGTGCGTGTGTGTGCGCGTGTGTGTGTGTGTGTGTGTCTCTGTGTGTGTGTGTGCGTGTGTGTGCGCGTGTGTGTGTGTGTGTGTGTGCGTGCGTGTGTCATTAAAGAGTGTTTTTTTCCCCCAAGCTTAGTAGATGCACTAGCCAATCAAAATGCTTTTACTGCAACGCCACACATTAGAATAATGCTACACAGTGATTCCAGTCTTTTTGAAACAGCTTTTTTTCAACTGATCTCATCACATGACATATGACTCGCTTACTTGCTCTTCACATTACCCAACAGTAGAACTGTATTCAGGTGTTTCCCATCACAACTAAACATCTCTATCTGCACTGAATGGAAAAACACAACAAACTCACTCATTGCTCTGAGAAAACACACTCACCAATGTCCTTTCCCAGAGCGGAGTTGAGGATGGATCCAGCTGAGGAGACGACCGCACATGTTGTCAGGCCTGCCGTATACAGCTCCTCCAGGGTTTTGGGCGGCACTAACCTGTCCCAAGCGTGACTGGAGAAAGGGGGTTCTTTCCCATCCAAAGTCCACCTGACTGTCTGGCTCTTCAGCTGGCACAGCAGCTCATGCCTGGACCTCCTGGGCGTACGGTGGCCAGTGAAGGTTACATTGTGTTTGTTGTTAGCCACAATCCTCTGAATGTCCTTGCCAAACACCTTTCCCTGCCACAGCTGGCGCACCACGGCCCTGGCCTCGTCAAAATCCCAGTCCTCCAGGTCCCTGCGGCCCATAACTTGCTTCTCCTTCAGCTCGTCCTCCAGGTCCCTGCGGCCCTGTCCTCCCTCAATCAAACGGCCTTTCATATGGGGCCTGGTGCGTGGGTGTGTGAGAGGGAAGAGGCCATAGTTGAGGAAGAGCACCAGGTTCAAAGCAATAAAGGTCAGCATGAGGAACTGCTTCGTGATGGAACTCATACTGGTCCTAATGAAGACCTGGGAGGATATGAAGAAGAAGAACAAGAAGAAGAATGGAAATAAGATCACAAACCATTCAAAATGTGCAGTGAAAAGGCTGTAAAACCACTCTGAAAGTAAGAGGTTCATCTTAAGACGCTTTTAGTCTCTATGTTCTTGGCCCTCAGGTTCTCAGATGAATAAGAACGGATGACCTTAGCTGAAACCATTGGAAGGGAATCTACTTGCCATGTAAGTCTGTTTTTGAGTGCTGGGGCACATCATTGCTTTACATATTCGTTTTCCCTACGAAATGTGTTGTGCAACTATTTCATATTGAATTCATCATCCTAGATGA
The DNA here is from genome assembly GCF_900700415.2 of Clupea harengus. NCBI lineage: Eukaryota > Metazoa > Chordata > Actinopteri > Clupeiformes > Clupeidae > Clupea > Clupea harengus. The sequence continues at coordinate 1,244,384 of NC_045172.1, read as the reverse complement.
ATGACTGTAAGGCCTATTTAAGTCCTAAAGCTCAGGCAGGACCACCATCATATGCTAGTTGACCATACTAACAGCAATAATCACATCACAACAATGATCATGGACATTTATACAGTGCTTTTCTACTCATAGAGCACTCAAAGCACTTTACATATGAATACCTCAGACCATGACCAAACACCAATGGCAGAGGCTACTATCTAAGTTGCCAACCTGTGCATCAGTTGGGCGTTCAGTGTCTTGCTGAAGGACACTATGACACTTGCTGAAGAGGAGTCGGGATCGAACTAGCAACCTTTCGATTGCTAAATGACTCCTATACCTCTTGAACCTCCTGAACCACTATTACCTCGGTGATGATGCAATCAAGTTGCACCGATATCCACTGCAAAATTTCTTCAACATAAAATTCTTGTCAGAATCAAGTTGTACTTTTTCCACTAGACAAGGGTGGCATGAAGAATTCCTCACCGAAAGTGAACCACTCGGTAATACGAGCACTATGTGCACTACACAAGCGATCAGTCCACGGTACAATTGTTCTCTACTTCTGACCGAGCTGACCATTCAGGTTCCACAACAATCCTGAGGTTATAACATTGGTTTATCTACAGCATGACATTAACTGGGTGTGATAAAAGTGCAAAACAATTTAAATGACGTTATCAGTTCAGAGGAGGGCAAGACAGAGACAATATCTCAATTCACACCATGGACAATTCAAATCTAATCTAAATGAAATTTAAACAAGATATGCCATTCCACAAAATACCCATCATGTCAAAACGACCTACCGAATTAAATTGCCATCTTCCGGTTGGCCCATCCCTAAATACAAAACATCTACTGTAGGTTCGCTGCCCTCACGCGTCTTGCCTTAAGATGTTCCCAAGCCGTCATCGTGACTCGACCATTCCTGTTACCCGCCTACAGAGGTGTCAGACTTCAGGTGTCCATTTCAGAGAACCTCCACTCCCCCTCTCAGCTCGGACAGACAAACATACGAGGCCCAGACCGATTCAAGGGCTATAATCCATCTCACGGCATGTTGACACAGTAAACTAGGCTCATGCCTCCTCGGGTAGAATGGAGGTCACTATAAAAGCTTTACAAACAGCCATTCCATGGCATGGTTATGGATATGCCCGCTGTACTTTTTCTGACCCAGTCTAAAGACCATTAACAGCGTTCTTCTACAATACTGCACCACATTACTGTTTCACAGAGTTGACTAATGATGATCATTTGTTGGTGTTTGAGTCTTGAAAATACCTACAACTACAACCACACACAAAAAGAGTGAAGGGGTGAAATGCTGATATGACCTCAAATCTAGATAAAACTGACCATGCACCTATAAATAATGGACTCAAATTCTTGGAGAACAATACAATTAAATGTGCTTATCCTGTTCTTCTGTGTTCAAGATGCAGTCCACGATTCAAATCACGTTTTGTCAAAGTTAGGTCATTGCTCCTCACGGTCCCCTGACTGTCTGTTCTGTGTGTATAGTTCTGCATATTCCCTGTAGATTCCACTCTTACCATAGCAAACGTAAGCTGTTCAGAATGCCCTGTAAAATAAAATGGCAAAGGCAAAGGCAGATATCTGCAGATAAGAAAATGAATACAGGGCAAACACAGGCTGTTTAAAGGCAAGATAAACAGATTTTCCAGGCATTCTGTGGAAGTTTCATTAAAGTCATAGACCAATTTCATGAGAGTAAATGTATCTACCTCACTTGAAAGCCCACAGGGACCTGTTGACTAAAGAGGTTCAGGGTTCAGTCCTTGTTATCCGTGAGATGTTTTGTTATGAAAAATAAATCACCATGTTGTGTGCCTACATCAGTCCTACGGTTGTTTCCACATAGCTTGAAGGAGTTGAATCAGCCTTTATCTGATGATCTGACTTCTGGTTGCCAACAGAATTCTTGGGAAGTCACACTTACTATAGTCACATGTTCACTTGTTAAAAAAAACATCTAAATGCACAAAGGCACAAAAGCACATCTTTAAGAAATTATTACGCTTTTATTTTTCTGTCCCAGTAAGATCAGATATTTGTAGTAATCGCATTATGTGGATCTATATATGCAAATTAGTCCTCAGACCCATTCACTTTTTTACATACAGATAGATGATATATATAGGCTATATATGTCTGTCTGTCAAATATGAGGTCGACAATGGTTTTCAGTAAGGTTTAAGAATAAAAACTGGCTAAGGTGTAAAAACGTAAAAACGTAACTTGCAGAATAATTTATGCTAATAAACCATTTGTTTGTATTAACAATCTCCAATTTAATTTCCTCAACCTTTCATTATCGATTTTATTAGCCTAATTTGTATTAAGATGAGTTACAAGAGTTTCCATCCAACTATTTTTTAAGCTCAATCATGAAAATGAAGCAACGTAGGTCTGCGCGCGTTTCCATGCGCTGTTTTATGACCATGACCATTAAGAATGGGCGCTCTCCTAATCGAAGGTAGGAGTTGTGAACAGCTGTAGGATCAAAGACGTAAGGTTGTCTGGGTAACGGAAACACCTGATACAATTGCAACAAATGCGAATTTTTGCGATTAAGCCCGTTTCCAGTTGCATTTTACCCTATGCGAATCGGGAGTTAATCCTCCCCACCTCTAGAAAATCGATTTCTTATTTGACTTTAAAGATTTTATGTGAATTTCAAGCGTTTCCACTTAAAAGTTCCTATTCAAATGATCATAATTTGCATTGTCGGATAGAAACCAATCTACCGTATCACAGAACAATCGCGTAAACAAGTGCTTTCTGTTTGTGGGTCACATGGATTAACGTTAACGATAGAGGATAAAAACAACTACTGATAGCCTACCACAATTGTAGTCTACAGCTAAAGTGAACATCTCACCTGAAATAAAAACGTGACAGCCACATGTTCCACATTTTAGGGTGCATCCGCTCCAAAAGAAGGACAACACTCCGTAATTATGTCGCTTCTCTGACTTCGGAAGCGAATGCTTTCACCTGTCGGCCTTGGGCTACAGGAGGAGGAGCTGATACATCAAAGAGATTGATGTTATGATAAGCATGCGTACAAATAACATCTACTGTACGTTGTGAAACCTGAGCCAACAACTCAAGCATTGTTCACCAGGATATTGTTTTCAAACTTATGAAAAACAAACTTGATGTTGTTCAACATCAACATGTAATAACATCCTTGTACAAAACAAACTAGTTAGTTGGGATTCACACCTTCTTCCATTCGTTCATAATGCCTTTGAGCAAGAGGTGGATGTGCAACTGATTTATACATATTGGCCAAGTCTCTGGGTTTCGGTCTCTGGCTCATTCTGCTTCCACCTGACTTTTTCCACTGACTCATTTTGGAAGGGGACACTCATACCAAGATAGCCTGTTGGCAAATTTTTACTGATAATCTGGTGAACTGATGAGGAATAGTCTATGCCTTGATTTTTCAGAATGGATTTCCCCACTTCAGAGAACATGAGAAGTTCATGTGAGATGATGGAAACTGACTGGTAAAAAGCTTTTGAATTGAATTTTGTATTTGTTCTTCCTGAAGAACATGATGAGATTGCTACATTCATAACAGCAAAACTCTCATTCCATTGTATTGTATCCCAAATCCAATCACATGGAATTACTAATCTGGAATAGGGTGATTTTCAGGGGCAATAAACAAGCCCCTCCTGTTATGAGAACTATGACTATGAGAGAACACACACACACTGTGAAAGGTCGAGATAGCCGTCGCGGTTAGAGCTAGATGGAAACTCATGGAGGACTCAGGAGGTAGATGATGTTAGCAAGATAAGGTTTTTATTTCCTCACATAAGGCAGGAAAACAAGGACATTACTAAACACAAAAATAAAGCAATAGAAATTAAGCTTTTTCAAAGACAAAGAAATGGGCATCATAGCCTCAATACAAATATGCACAATAAATAGTCGACTATGTTAAAAGGACCACATTAGCTGGTCAGTGAGAGCTCGTAAGGCTTACGCCTAATTAAACACGATACCGCTCATGGCCGTAAATTAAAACTCGCGCTTATACGCGGCAGATTCACGTTATCAACTAACAGACGCAAGACGAGACACTAACAACGGTAAGACGTACAATTGCAAAGTGATATTTCGATATATTTTGGTAAATTCAATAAACGGAACATTTATCAGACAAGACATTGAAATTGAGTGATTATTCTAAACAGAGTGGTGTGGATAACGTACATATAAACTGTACACAGACACAAGACACCAAACACGCAAAACACACACAAAACACCTGCACCCAGTCCAGTAAGGCAAGCAGCCTACAGGCTGCAGTGGCGGGTCACACAAGTGCCCCGTCACACACACACACACACACACACACACACACACACACACACACACACACACACACACACACACACACACACTCACACACACACACACACACACACACACTCTCTCTCTCACACACACACACACACACACACACACACACACACACACACACACACACACACACACACACACACACACACACAAACACACACACACACACACACACAGCCTTTGTCTACATGAAGTTCATGAACAGAAATAAGAGAATACCTTCCCAGTGTCAGTGGCAGTGTCCCATCTATACTCACAAAGGCTATAGGTCCGGTTGAGGTGTTAATGTGCTTTGTATACTGTAAATAAGGCATGGCTACCGCCTAAGCCAGGGGAGTACAGAACAAACTCATTCAGTATGTGTCATTCAGGTCAGAGACTCAAGCTTTCTCCCTCTCTCTCTCTCTCTCTCTCTCTCTCTCTCTCTCTCCCTCCCTCTCTCCCTCTCTCTCGCCCAGACCTCCAAATGCTCATCATTCTGTTCTCTCCATTCATTCCAGTGCCTCTCATGACCATCTCACAGGGTGGAATTTGAATGAGGGCTTTGAGACAATGGAGGAGTCTCTGCTGAGAGTGGATGTAGGAAGAGGCTGGTGCATCTGATTTGCAACTCATCAAGTTCGAACTGTTCTAAGAATCTGTATTAATTCTGCTTACTAAGGGATCATTCTATTCTCCACGCATTGACATTGAGGTACACTATATGCACTGTATGTTCTTATGGCATGTCGTATAATGTTTACATTTAGCAATTGTAAAAGTGAAAATGATAAAAGCTGCTGTAAAATAAGCGGAGACAGAACACTAGAACTAACATTACAGTACAAAAACAAAACATCAGAAAAGTAATTAGAGTGATTCTTTAGATTAATTTAAAAGCAGATGACCACCACATATGGACTGACTACCTATCATGCAATAATAATAATTTCAGTGCAACATAAAAAGGAAATAATTTGTTAACCGCACACAATATGAACAAGAAAAAACACATTTGCAATGAGCAGGCTGGATATGAACTGTTTTATTTATCAACTGAAGTTACAACACAACACTGACAAATTTCTCATGTGACTCAAGTCAGTGTGATGGCTGTGACTGAACACTGTCTGTGAGTGCCTTGTAGTTCGGCTCATAAGCACAGACAGCCAGTCTGAGGCAGTCTGTGAGGTGTCTGTCAGTAAGCCGGCTCCTGTACTTAGATTTGGTGATTTTCATCTGTGAGAATGCCATTTCACAGAGGTAGGTTGATCCAAAGTAGGCACTCACTTTTAGTGCACATGCGCTGAGGAGAGGAAACTTCTACAAAAAGTCACTGTCCCACTGACCTGGCTTTCAGCTCGATATCATTTTGCATATCAACCGTCTGCATGTTCACTCCACCTGGCAAAGCAAATGCTTTCTGGAATTTGGCTGCAACCTCCTCTGTATCAATAGGCAGGAATGGGTTTGAAACAAATGCAGCAATATCCTCCATGACGTCTAACTCACCAAAACGTCAGCTGAACTCTGCTGCCAGTTTGTCCAGGTACAGTACTGCTCAGGGTGAAAATCATAATTGTCTTTGATGGACTGTGACATTTTTTCCAGGTTGGTAAAGTGTGTCAGCCTCCCTTCCTAAGCTGTGTGGTCCAGACACAGAGTTTGGCCTTGAACGCATTCACTGCGCTTATCATGTGGGGCAGGTGCCGGCCTTTTCCCTGGAGCTCGTTGTTGAGTGAGTTCAGTTTTGCCGTTAGGTCTGTCAGAAACCCCAGGTCCAGTAGCCACGCATCATCTGATCGTTCCTCGTGCTCCTCGTTCCTTTTCGACAGAAACGCCTTTATCTCATACCACTTTGACCACCAGTGTCATTACATGAGAAAAGTCCACAACTTTCCCAGCCAAGGCTTGCTGATGAATCACACAGTATCACACGAGTGATACTTCATGAAGTCGGGGAAATCCGGATCATTACGGCACAGTGCTATAAAACCAGCGTGCAACACCGCACATTGCCGGTGTCCCATCGGTAGTGATTGCCACCAGTTTATGAATGGGGATGTTATTTTCATGGACATAGTAGCTTTTAAACACATTGTAAATATCCTCACCTCTCATTCTCTGCTTTACATGGAGAAGAGTGAGGAAGTCCTCCTTTGTTGTAAAGTCCTGGAAAGCCCTTCTGACAAATATAACAAGCTGAGCTGTGTCCATTACATCCAGCGATTGAAACTGCACAAGTCCTTCAACACCTGTCACCAACATGTCTCCTGCCCCACGAGAGGAGACAAGACTTTGGATCATGTCTATACCAACATGGCTGATGCTTACAAAGCTGCCCCCTCCCCTACCTAGCACAGTCTGACCACCTCTCTTTGTTTCTTCCCCCAAAATACACACCACTCATCAAACGTGTGAAACCCACAGTGAGGACAGTTAAAGTGTGGCCAGAGGGAGCAGACTCTGCACTACAGCACCGGTTTGGACACACAGACTGGAGTGTGTTTGCCACCCAGGCCACACTTGACTCCCACACGGACATCAACGCCTATGCCTCTTCTGTACTGGACTTTATCAACACCAACAACAATAGTGTCACCACACTCAAACAAATCACCACATTCCCTAATCAGAAGCCATGGATGAACAGGGAGGTCCGCCTTTTGCTGAAGGCACGTGATATTGCTTTCAGATCAGGTAACACCCAGGCCTACAGTTCATCCAGGGCCGACCTGAAGAGGGGCTTCAAAAAGGCCAAGCACAGCTACAAGCTAAAGATTGAGGAGCACTTAAAAAACAACTCCGACCCCTGACGCATGTGGCAAGGCATCCAGGCCATAACGGACTATAAACCCATCAACACCTCCCCCCAAACTGGCGAAGCATCATTCCCTGATGAGCTTAACAGCTTTTATGCACGCTTCGACAGGGACAACCAGGAGGCGGTCATCAAGGCTGTGCTCACTACAGACAACCAGCCCCTCACACTTTCCTCCACCGACGTGTGTGCTGCACTGAGCAGGACTAATGCACGAAAGGCTGCTGGCCCTGATGGCATCCCCGGACGCGTGCTCAGGGCCTGTGCTGGGCAGCTGACTGAGGTCTTGACTGACATCTTCAACCTGTCACTGGCCCAAGCAGCTGTCCCCACGTGCTTTAAAACCACCTCCATCGTGCCGGTGCCAAAGCACTCCAAGACAGTGAGCCTTAATGACTTTCGCCCAGTTGCACTCACCCCAACCATCATGAAGTGCTTCAAGAGGCTGGTCCTGGCTCACCTCAAATCATGTTTATCACCCACACTGGACCCCCTCCAATTCCCCTACCGCCATAATAGGAGCACGGAGGATGCCATCTCCACGGCACTACACTCCGCCCTTTCCCACCTGGACAACAGCAACACCTACGCGAGACTGCTGTTCATAGACTTCAGCTCTGCATTTAACACCATAATCCCCTCCAAACTGATCACCAAACTCAGTGTCTGGGCATCAACACCTCCCTCAGAAACTGGATTCTGGGCTTCCTAACCAACAGACCCCAGTCTGTCAGGTTAGACAACAACACCTCCTCAACCCTCATCCTGAACACTGGTGTCCCACAGGGCTGCGTGCTGAGCCCTCTCCTCTACTCCCTCTTCACCTACTACTGCACACCTGTACATGGTTCTAATACCATTGTACAGTTTGCAGACGACACAACGGTTATTGGCCTCATCAGCGACAACGATGAGTCGGCCTACAGGGAAGAGGTCCAGCACCTGACAGAGTGGTGTGTCAACAACAACCTGGCTCTCAACACAAAAAATACAAAATAACTCATTGTGGACTTCAGGAGGACCAAAGGTGGCGCACACACCCCGATCCGTATCAACGGGACGGAGGTGGACCGTGTCACCAGCTTTAAATTCCTGGGTGTCCACATCTCTGAGGTCCTCTCTTGGACCCTCAACACCTCAACCTTAGTCAAGAAGGCTCACCAGTGTCTCTTCTTCCTGATGAGATTGAAGAAGGCCCATCTGTCTCCTCAGATTCTGGTGAACTTCTACCGCTGCACCATCGAGAGCATCCTCACCGACTGCATCTAAGTCTGGTATGGCAGCTGCTCTGTTGCGGACCGCAAAACACTCCAAAGGGTAGTGAAAACTGCCCAACGCATCACTGGTTCCTCACTCCCCACCATCGAGGCTGTCCAGCGCAAAAGATGTCTGCGGAAGTCGCGCAGCATTGTGAAGGACAGCTCCCATCCCAACCACAGACTGTTTGCCCTCCTCCCCTCGGGGAGGCGCTACAGGGCCCTCCGTTCCCGGACCAGCAGGCTCAGGAACAGCTTCTTACCTGCGGCTGTCACCCTGCTGAACTCTGCACCACGGTGATAGCCCCCCTGGCTACCCTCTCACACTCCTTCCTACAGTGACTGTATTTCCCCCCTCTACCCTGGCCTGACCGCCACACACCTCCCTCCAGCCACTGAACATTTGCACTAATTGTTGTATAACTACTGTACATTTCTCACATATAGTGTACTCATATCTATATTATTTTAAAATTGTTGTCCATATTCATAGTATTTATATCATATCATGTCTCCTACCTCATTTATAACTTCTACTGCCACCTTCACCTGTACCACATACAGTATATCTATATCACATCTGCACTAATCACCACTATTGCTGCTCATGTTCTTACTGTTCAGTATTGCTGCTAATGTTCTTACTGTTCATACCACTTATATCTTATCATACTGTATCCTATTTATCTTATTTTATATACTCTGCACTCTTCTGCTTTTGCACTTCTGGTTACATGCTAACTGCATTTCGTTGCCACAGTACTTGTACTCTGTGCAATGACAATAAAGTTGAATCTAATCTAACCTGTTGACCAACGTTCTCTGACAGTAACTCGACCCTTCGTGTCACTGTTGCAGGACCAAGCGGTACAGCACGGAATGCAGCTTTTATGTCCTCTTTGTTTGTGAAGTTGCTGTAAACAGTCTCCGCGGTGACGGCTATTGCTTCCTTAAATAAATCCTGTAAAAGGTTTCTTGTGTTTAGCCAAAAGGTGGCTAATACGAAATGACGCTTCAGTTGCAGCCTTACTTTGAGAAGTGGGTTTTGTGAAAAGCGACTGAGCCGCCAACTACTACTATCCACCTATTATTCTGTCGGTGAATTGCTTTGCAACACGCACAACCCTGTATGCAAATCCAGGCGCACGAGAACGTGCGTTCAGTTTAAGAATCCTCCGCGTTCATGAATCAGGCGGAGATCTTTCTGACGTTGGTCTTCCGAAGTCCGTAAGAAAACATTTTATTTTGGAGAGCGACAGGGAAAGTCTCCGAGATCGACGGGTTGGCGACCACTGCTGTAATGCAACAACAACTTTACACAATGGGTACTTTCATTGTGTAAAGTTTTATTTTAATAGGAGTAAAGGAAAAAAATACATTTTTGAGGTGTATTTTTGCCATGCATTATTAGCACACATCTCAGATTGATGAGAATTAAACGAATTTCCTCAACTAGGATTTCTTAGGACTTTTAGTATGTTGTTCTGGATACCTCATAGAAATGATCTATGCTGAAAAAAATTATTTTACAATTAATTCTATTTTTGGCTCCAAAATGGGTTACTTTGCCTGGCCTAATAGACGGGTCAAGGTAAACTTTCCTTCTGTAGCTCACGTTAACAGATTAAAATGCTTATGTGTACGCTGATCTAAATGCCTGTAACATGTATCTGAAATATGTTTGCATGCTCATCTAGGTTGTTTGGGAGATGCCAGGAAGCCCAACATGTCAGTGTTTGTTCTGTCAATGATACATCAAGGTAACATGACACAATGTTGATGTATGCAAAAGCTTGACCACTGCCTGGTTTTAGCCAGTTAGGCTTAACCCCAACTCCTCCTTCCCTCTCCTCTCCAGAACAACAGTGTTGCAGCTGTCTACGGGGCAGGTCGCCGGATCTGAGTCCTCCTCTTCGCACACTGCATGCCGTATTAAGTGGTAACGTGCACCTCACCATTGCTGTGATACCTGTTTGCAGTGTCTGTGCCTACGTGTGTTGTGTGCAGGTGTGTTTGTGTGTGTGTGGACGTGTGAGTAGGCTTAAGAATCAAGAGCGCGGGTGGCGTGTTGGTCTCACTCCCTTTTTCAGGACAGGTAACCCCCTGCAACAGCTGCTCCCTATATCCCCTACCATCCTGGTGGCAGCCAAACCCACCCTTGAAATATTTTATCATCATTTAGCCATGTATTATAAATACTGTTATTTTTCTACTTGAATACCTCGTCTCTGTCCTTACTGGAGCGTACCTGTGTGAGAGCCTGCTTGTCTCTGTCAAAAGGTAACATTTACACATAACAATATATCTTGGCATAGGCGTAGTCGCATCCAGAGCCAAGACCTTACTACCAGTAGGTTACACTAACCTAACCAATATAACAATTGCTCAACCATAGATCCTGCAAGCAGGATACAACAACAACGCTGGAGACAGACGCAACACGCTCTGCATGTTGTACTTGGGATCGGTAAAGGTCTTCCATGCACTGTCTGTAGTCCACAAGTGCTAAACACAACAACCGTAGTACCTGAACAGCAGGATATGCAACCAGTACATCTCTCCTACTGTGAAATCTGGTTGCTAAGAAGTGAAACTCCAAGGCTGGTGAATGTTTGACAGAGAATAGTTTACTAAGGTTGTTTTGTTTTTCAAACTATACTCACTCGTCCCCACACTGAAGTATATGTTTAACCCTTCCATTTACATGGTCATACTGCCCCCTGTTGTTCAATATTGATCATGATATCTGGATTCTCCAAACATATTGTCTTTTGACCAATACACACAAAGACATTGAGAAACACCATACTCTCCTAAACTGAGAAAACCTAAGAATACATAACAGAGCAATTATGACAAATTACTGACAAATGTCAAAACAGCTACAGGTATCAGTCATGCTGAAGACAATAACCAGTGTAAAAAAAGATGACAGTGAACTTTACTTTTCTTTTGCATGAATGTAATTCTTGTTATTTCATCACACAACCTGTGCATTTAGTCAGAGTACACATTTCAGTCATTGCACACAGATCACGGTGTCTCTGCTCCTGTGTCCGAGTGCTTAAAGCTGGGTGGATGGGTCTCCCTACCGTGTGCAGCATGAATCGCTGGAGATGGAATCATTCATTAAAAGCTTCACAATGTCTTTGTGTGGCTGTGAATGATATCATTGTTAAGCCAAGGAAACCCAGAGGAGTGAAACGGCACAAGCCCACCACCCAAAAGTGATTTGATTTGTGCTGATACACACAGGGGGGGGGGGGACAAAAAAAGAAAACACAGAAGCAGAATAGAGTGAAGATACCAGACCCGCTATGTATCAGTTCAACTTTGACAACATTAGGCTGTCGAACCTCAAGCCACAATCAACAGAAAGAAGCATTATTGGAATGCATGATTGACCAATTGGTTACATTTTACTAAAGTTAGTGTCTCCTCTTCCTTTGAAATGTGCCTCTAAAAGCTGGTGAAAGTACCATGATAGTTCAGGCTTTACCTGACGTGAGGGTGTTTTAAGTGTATGCTACTACCCATAGTTTGGCAACCCTTTCGAGTGCCATCCCTTTTGATAATTGAACTGAAAAAACAAACAGGTTGATTTCAGCGACATCATTAAGAGTACTTGTGTGAGCACAGGCACACAGATTTACAAAAGTGCTGCAACTAATCTAATAGTTCCCTTTTTGTTCACAGTGGAAGCTGTCTCATCCCATCTACTGTCTTCAGAGACAGCCTATCACGGTAGCAAAAAGAATGCAAACATGCAGTGCTTATTGGGGTAGCCCCTGCCTAACTGGTGACCAGATATGTCCCATAGTGAGCTACTATGAGTCATATGAGAGTCGTAGCAGAGAACTCATGGATATACCCAATAGAAATGAGCTACTATGAGTCATAGCAGAGATCACATGGATATACCCAATAGAAGTGAGCTACTATGAGTCATATGAGAGTCGTAGCAGAGATCTCATCGATATACTCAATAGAAATGAGCTACTATGAGTCATAGCAGAGGTCTCATGGATATACCCAACAGTACTGAGCTACTATGAGTCATAGCAGAGATCTCATGCATATACCCAATAGAAATGAGCTACTATGAGTCATAGCAGAGAACTCATGGATATACCCAATAGAAGAGAGGCTCAGTGGTTATTCCTCTCTGAAATCAGCCCCAGATCCCACCAAAGGACCATGTGTCACTGCAGGAAAATGATAATATGTGCCCCTCTGGTGAATACACCCTGTCAAACATCCAAAGACAAAAATCACCAAACCAAAGGCAAACCTCCCACAGCAACAGGACTTGTGGAGCTCGAATGTCCTTTTTTTTCCCAAAAGCGTGATTGAATGAGTCTGTGTAACACTGCTTGCATTGCATTTTTGCTGCGCTGCCTGGTCTCATTGAGAGGCATGCTGTGAGCTTGTAGGCCTTCTCAGCATTAATGTGCTAGAATTGAGCCAAAGAGTCCACTGGCTCAAGGGCTGAGCCCAGGCAGGGGGGCAGCCATCACTGCTGGGCAAGCAGGGCGCTCCGATTGGCCTTCATCTTCTCCAGGCGCTTGGCCAAGTGATTGTTGCTGGCCTCCAGCTCGTCAGTGCGGTCCAGTGCTGCCCGCAGCTACAGAACGAGAAGCAGACAGAGGTGAGCTCTAGTACTAAGAGGGACATTTGAGAAGGCATAGGAGAAGTATGATGTGTGAGTGTCCACCTCTCTCTGGAGCTTCCGCTTCTCCACCTTTAGTTCGTCCTCCACCTTCTCTGCACTCTCAGATGCAGACTTGTAGCGGGTCACCTGACCCTCAAGTCGTATAATCTACATGAGAAACACAGACTTTTAATAGACCAAAAGGCTGCATTCTCTACCATTTACATTGCATTGCCTTACAGATACCTTACCAACAAGAATATATTGTAAAAATACATAACACTTGAAACGTGTAAATAAAAAAAAATAAAACAGAATATGGCACATGGCACTCTGTTAAATATCTTCATCCACTTTATAGAGGATATAGGAACACACACAGTACAGCAGAGGTTCACCAGCTCCAACCCTGAGACATTCAGTTGAAGGACAAGATGAAGAGGGTTTCTCAGAATAAAGGTCTAATGGATTACATTTTTAATAACAAATCTGAGAGAGAGTACTGAACCAAAGTGCCATTGTATCCATTCATGCCTTACATTTTGCTCAAGGGCTGCAACTTCTTGCTCTGATTTAACCAGCTTGAATTTGAGGTCACTGATTTGTCTGTTGGCGTCTCCTGTGGGAAACATTGAAGCAGAAAGTGAGCCGTGGGTGACTTCCATCTTACCTACATCTGGTGTTAAACACAAGATACAAATGAAGTCTCAGAATGGATCTCTGAAAAGACTCAAGATGTCTGTCTCTTACTCTGCAAGTCAAGAATATGGGGGTCCATGCCGTTCTGCAGGAGGTCCTCATCTGTGCCCGTTCCATCGTCTGTGCCGTTCCTCTGAGCCTGGTCCAGCTGGGCTCTCAGTTTCCTCACCTGCAGAAGCACATTCACCCACCAGCACCGTTTAGCTGGACAGCAAGCGCTTCTACTGTGGCAGTGTTTGATCTAAGGAGTTCTTGCCCTGGGCTCTCCAAAGCACCTTGAGACAACTTGGATTGTTACTGGTGCTATATAAATAAATACAATTGAAACAAGCCAGTATGGTCTCAGGGTGCTACCCTACTACTAACACATACAATATTAGACTACTTTGTAGTATACTGTTGTTCCATTTGTCAATTTATCGTGACACATTGTCACCACAACAAAAAATACTGAGCCCACAATGTCTTTATTGAAATCCTTACAACACACAGAAATCAGATAGAGAACACCTTAGAAATCAACTTTCAAGTCCACATCAAGAAGTGATACAAACAAGTCAAACCAGCTTGGTACTAAATCTACAGTAGTCTTACAACTTACCTGTTCCATTAAAGTCTCTCTTTCTTCAACTAACTTTCGGAGTCGGATCTCTGCAATATATGCATAGATGATGTCAGTACTTTGGAATTATTTCCATGCTATTATCTACAATAACTTCAATACAACTTGGCACAACATTGTTTTAATGACATTGAATAGTATATTTTCTGTGATAGATAGATGATAAAATGATGATAGATAGGTGATAAAAGTCATGTAAAAAGAAGCACAAGGTCATATTCATAATTTTTCATCCAGATCTTGATGGTCTACAATACTTAAAAGCAGTTCAGAGATCTTGTTGCAGGAGCTGAGGAACCCATTGAAGCATGTTGGACATCCACATTTAAAAGTGCTAATGACAGCTTCATTGCTCTTCACAGTGCTATGGGCTGTACACAGCAGGTTTCTGAGCCGTGTCTCAGCTGAGCCAGGTGTCATGGCAGACCAGTTCATGGTATATTTAATGAAGGTGAAGTGAAGTCAACAAAAGTTAGTAATGGCAGGAGCACTTTTTGCGCTAGTATCTCCTTGATAAATTAAACCAAGGGAGGGAGATTTTGAAGGACAGTGTCTCACATCTCATTATTTTAATCTGGCACATGAGACAGCTAGTTATCTAATACAGTATTTGATGAAAATCCAGAAAAGCACACATCACAGTTAGTCATGATTGTATTTTATTTAGGTTCTCTACATATATCACTGAGACTATATTTCCATTGAGCAGTTTGACAGAATACATGTATCCAATTCAATGTTATGCATATTATGAACATGAGCAAGATGGCAGCACAATAGTTTTTTATTCATGAAATGTCATAAGAATTTGTGGAATAGAAATGTATGCTTAGAAATTATTTTTGGAGAAGGAAAAATGTTGGTCAACTTTCTCTGTGTCACGTCTGCATTGACATCCGCTCCGGTCACGCCCCCTTCAGCACACTGGCCCAGCTGTACATCGTCCCAGTCATCAGTCACGTCCACTCTCTCCCAGCTGAACATCATTCCCACCTCATAATCACGAATCACACACACCTGGCACTTCTCTACATATACTCTATTCCCTCACTCCGTGTCTGGTCTTGTCGATACGCATTCGAAGAGAGTGAAAACTACCCAAGACGGCCAGCTTTGCAAATGTCCTGATTCCGCGACGTCCAGGTCGCTAAGTTACCGGGCTCTCCTGGTTCCCTGCATCCAGATTCCGCGACTCCAGGTCGTTCCAAGATTCCGGTTTCCGCGACGAGGAGGTCGTCCTCAGTTTCCATAGTGACATTCTTTGTTTTGTTCCGTGCCCCAGCATGCTTGTTTACCTACGGTTACCTTCATTCTGCGCACCTGCGCGTTTGTTTAGCTCCACTGAATAGAATTTTCAGAGTTCGTTTCTAAAACCTCCTTGGTTTACTTATTTAGAATCCAAGTGTAAGTCCTAAGTTAATAATTGTTAGTATTTGTTTCCAGCGTGAGACGTCTGTGTATTTGTTTTGTTTATACTTCAGTGCAAGTTCATAGTCTTCCCTAGTTTGTGTTCGTCTGCATTATCAGCTGTGCACCTAGGTTTCTGTTGTATTAGTATGATTAAGTCTGTACATATCCCTGTGAAACTTCTGAGCGTTTACCTGTGTGTCCCCTATTCCCCTGTTCTCTGGCTGCAATCCAAATTAAACCCTGCTTTCTCCTACACACCCGTCTGACACGTGACATTCTGATACCGTGTGCATGGTTAAATCCTGAGTATCATTTTTTCAAATCAAATCTACATTCCTGGGTCAAACATATAGAGAGGTTCAATGCAGGACAGAGGTACAGTGCAAACCAGGACTAAGAGCTGCACTGTTTCATATAGCACCTGTATTTAGAAATCTGATTAAGATGTACCATTGAGGAATCAAGGACCCTAAGATTGCTATCACTCCAACACCTGACGCTACAGTTCAAAGGTCACACATAGCTTGAAGACTATGAAGTGCGGCAGTCCCCTTTCCGTTTGATCTTGAACTTTTTCTTGTAGTTTTTTCCTGTAATACCGTCTATCAAAATCGTCTCTACAGGCATCTCAGGGACTGCAGCAGCTGGTTGCTGCGTTTGGTCATTTTCCACAATTTCAAAGTGCATTTCAGCAGCAAGCTTAAAACTGTCCAGAAACTCAGATTCTTCTTGACTGTCCACCATTGCCTCGGCTCCTCTTTCTATGGGACTCTCTTCCTGTGTGGCGTCCCTCATCTCCTCAGCAGCCTCCTCTCTTGGAACAGCTACCTCGATGCGCAGTGAGATGGCGTTACTCAACTCTCCACAGTAAGAAGTGCCAGACTCCAGATTGGGTGGGAAAACGTCCGTCTCTGCAACATTGCTACATTCTTCAACATTGTCCTCTGAGGATGAGCTCACAGGTGCAGTCTGGGAACCAGCTTGGTCGTCTTTGCCTCCAGGAGATGAATATTCCTCTGTGTCAGCTAACTTGGAGCGAACCTCTTGAAACACAGACACCTCTCCCATGGCAGCCCCAGTCTCTGTCTGTGTGCTGTTCCTGCTGTGGTCTCCAGAGGGCGCCTCTGCAGCTGCAACTAGGATTTCATGCGCCGCAGGTTTATCTTCAGTGAGAGATTGATCTGCATGCGGAGACCCGGCTGGCTCACCCAGGTGTGCTTGCTCAGCTCCGTCCTTCATACAGCCGCCCTCTATTTCCCTGAGTGACATCTCTGCACTGACATTGACAAGTTTTTCTTGCCCATCTCCAGGGATTCTTACCCTGCCTACGTCTGCCTCTGGGATGGTATTTATTGCCTCTTCACTGATAGTTCCTGTCGCTGCCTCTGTGTCAGTACGTTTGGCATCAAAGGAGATTTGAGACATGACTTCAGCACCTACAGAAGGCTCACACTTTGAAACAATTACATCTGCTTTTCTGTTTTCCTCTAGGCTGAACTCTATCTGATTCTTCAAAACACTAGTGTGAATGAGATCCTGAGACTTTTCTGAAAGTAAACCAAGGTTTTGTTCAAGAGCAATTTCTGTCGTGGCCTCATTTAAGGTTCCACTGGGCCCTTTAACCTCTGTGATTCCTCCATTTGCTGCAGTTGGAGGCTCATCTGAGTCTTCCAGTCCAGATAGAATTTGTTGAAAGATGGTGCCAACTGGTTTGGAACCCAAATGTCCTTCATCACAGTCCACTAACTCTGCACTGGCAGCAGAAGTTTCTGTTTGGTCTGTGACACTTGTGTTTTCAGCTTCAGTTTTGCTGTTGTTTGCATCTACATCTGCCTCTGTATGTGCCTCCACTGTGCTGGATTCACATATAGGGCCCTCTGTTAAATCACCTAATGGGGGGTTTGCTCTTCCCTCACTTGGATCTTCAGTGTTTTCATCTGATAAAGTCACTCTGTTGTAATTGGGATGACATACATCTTGATTCATCTCCATGAGGCTCTGTGCAGGCTCCCCCTCTTCTAGACTGTAATTAGCCTGTTCATCCGAAAGCAGAGTATTTTCCTCCAAAACTGCTTCCTGTGCAGGGCTGTAGGCTGCACGCAAGAGACCTTCTGAAGGCAACAGACCTTCTGAGACCTCCATTGTGATCTCACAATGTTTGAGATCCAAAGTCTCATCTCTCTGTTCTTGTATGTCCTTACCGATAGCGGAGGGGCAAAGGTCAATCACTGTATCAGAACCTGCCTCTAGTCCTGGTTCCGTTCCCTGACTCTTCTCTTCCTTTAGGGCATGTATGGGTTCATCCATGACATTTAAATGACCATCAGAAGCTGTTCGATCTTCAAACTCTACAGGTTTCTGTGTTGCTTTACATTGTCCGTCATGGCTGACCTCTGCCTGAATCTCCAAAACACTAGCGTGAATGAGATCCTGAGACTTTTCAAGATTTTGTTCAAGAGCAATTTCTGTCTCATTTAAGGCTCCACTAGGCTCGTTTAAGGCTCCACTGTTTACTGCAGGTTCTGATAATGCTGAATACACAGGTCCGGTAGCCTCTGTGATTCCTCCATTTGCTGCAGTTGGAGGCTCATCTGAGTCATCCAGTTCAGATGGAATATGTTGAAAGATGGTGCCAACTGATTTAGAAATCAAATGTCCTTCATCACAGTCCACTAACTCTGCACTGGCAGCAGAAGTTTCTGTTTGTTCTGTGACACTTGTGTTTTCAGTTTCAGTCATCTGGACTGATGCATCAGCTTCTGCCTGACCCTGAGCCTCCTCACAATCTTCACTCAAAGAACCCATTTGACATTGTCCAGGCATTTCCACATCGATGCTAATAGGGTTACTAATGACTTCTTCAGTCATATTCTCTAAGATGAGAGTAGAGTATGAGAGTAGAGAGGCATGTATGGGTTCATCCATGACATTTAAATGACCATCAGAAGCTGTTTGCTCTTCAAGCTCTACAGGTGTCTGTGTTGCTTTATATTGTCCATCAAGCTCACCAACCATGGCATCGCTGACAAAGACAACGCTCTCCTGTCTTTTCTCACTCATCTTTTCAGGGTCAGATGTGGTATCTGTGTCAGGCTCAAAGGCCTCAGTCATTGTCTGAGAGCCAAGGTCCGTGCTGGTTGTACTATAGTCACCATCCTCAGAGGCATATTCCACATGCACAGCATCATCACCCTTTAGAATCAGAGATGCATTCTCTTCTTCAGCATATTCTTGATTTGGATGGTTGATGGTCTCTTGATAGGGAAGTGATGTCATGTCTTGTGTGTTCTTTTCCTGTTCCCGAACATCTTCAGGGGTCTCTTCAAGTGCTAGGACAGACTGGTTAGCTGACGTATCTGATGACTCCACTGTGCCACCCTCCTCTGATACTCCTGCTTCTATGTGAAGAGTCTGGTGGTCATCTAAATCACCATCATCACCATGTGGTCTCTCATGCCTGATATCCAGACTTCCACAAACGTGCCTAGAGTGAGCCAGGGAGTACGGACCTTTTCCTGAAAAACCATTGAGAGAGGTTTGAAGAGAGCAACATAACATATGACAGTCATGTTTGATTGGCTTGCTTGAAAGATCAGTCAACCGGAGTATCAAAAGTAAAGGACAGGTGAGAATAAAATCTTCATCAAAGGATTAATAAAAAATGTTCCTCCATGCACCTAGTGCGAAGTGAAGTTTTGCCAGAAGCCCTTATTAATTAAAAAAAAATAAAAATAAAACTTGATCCTTTGATGTTCAACAACTATAGACAAAACAATGATCTCAAACTTTCATTTTGAAGTTGAAAGAAATATGATTTAGCAAAGTTAGTAAAAGGCTGTAAATTATAAAGCTGTGATTCTGTTAATCAATTCAC
Organism: Clupea harengus; assembly: GCF_900700415.2. Lineage (NCBI taxonomy): Eukaryota > Metazoa > Chordata > Actinopteri > Clupeiformes > Clupeidae > Clupea > Clupea harengus. Next base: position 1,224,680 of record NC_045172.1, on the reverse strand, counting down.
GTTGCAGTCAAATGGCATTAATAGAGGTTAGTTTAAAATGTTGAATTACCTGAGGGGAGGAACATAACTTCATTTCAACGAAGGAAATTGGAACACGACAAAGGCAATTAAGTTTGACAATCACAAAACTGGATCAGAACAATTAGGAATTTGGTCAAATAAAATTAGTTTTTGGAAAAAGAAAGGTAGTGGTAATTGACAGACATAATAAGATCGGAGAGACCAAATGGTAAATTGAACCACAATGATCTCACCTAGTATGCTGTCGCCACTCGGAATGACACCGTCCTGAGCCAGCTGGGAGGCGGTCTCTGAGGTGACATGCCCATCAATCACACCCTCTCCTGTATCCCCATTGGTTGTCAGCTCGGATGTGACTGCTATACCGTGTTTCTAAGGAGAAATGCAAAAAGGTGTTACTGAACATGGAACACATCATTCTTAAACGGCACACACACTTCTTATATGCTTCCTCTCATTACATCAGGCTTGGTGAGAAGTAATGCACTGGCGTCTACAGTTTTTTTATCTCTCAAGATTCTTCTGAGGCAATCATTTAAAAAATCTACTAGATAAAGACAGGAGGCATATAAAAGTATTGAATGCATTGATAGCGTTTTGCATTGCATCCAACAGCATGGGTGTGACCCGAGGCGCAGGCTACTGTTCCGACCCGTGTGTCTCTCTCTGACTCTCATCTCCCGAGCTGGGTCAGTACCTTCAGCACATCCTGGAGTCTAAGCACCTCGTCCCTGAGGGCAGTGCGCTCATCCCGCATCAAGTCTGAGTATTCCTTCTGCCTCTCTAACGCCTACGCCATATGGGATCATCCCCAGTGATGAAGGGAGAGGGGGAAGGAGAAGAAAGTAAGGTGAGAAGAAACAGACACAGGTAAGGAGATCAAAAGTGAAGAGGTTAGAAAGTTCCTGAAATGTTAATAATGCAGAAGTGAGGGATAAGATAAAGATGTTTGACAAACTTCAACTCTGCGTACCACTATCTTTTTCTCCTTCCAGCCCAGAGTCTCTTGGAAGTCAGAAATCTCTCTAACATAGCTGTCCTGTTTCAGTCGTAACTGCTGCGCATCCTGGCCACCACAGAGGAGAGAGAGAGAGAGAGAGAGAGAGAGAGGGAAAGAAAGAGAGAGAGAGAGAGAGAGAGAAGGAGGAAGGAATGTGAATGAAAAATCGACATGCAGAGAAACAGAAAATAAGAACTGATAATATGTTTTCTGCAAACACCTTGTTTCACAAATACTTCTGTGTGTGTGTGTGTGTGTGTGTGTGTGTGTGTGTGTGTGTGTGTGTGTGTGTGCACTTACCACCAGTAACTCCTCACTCTGTTTAAGAGTTTCCTTCATCTCAGTGCACTGGAGCTTGAGAACAGCGTGTGCGTGGCGCTCGTGCTCATAATCCTGTCAGATAGACACATCAGCTCGTTTGCTATAGTGTTCTACTTCTATTGATTTTGATCAATTGTGTGTGGCAAAAGGATGAAAGTCATTCAACATATTTTCATTCAAACTGAATAAATGCAATGCTTCACTTTAAGGATTCCCATCACGATATGAACCGACACACACACACACTAATACACACACACACACACACACACACTAATACACACCCTGGCCTTCTCCTCATACTCTCTTCTTATCTCACACATCTGTTCCTCCAGCTCCATGAGGGTGTCTCTTAGTGTGTCCACCTGGTACATGAGGTTGGACTTCTCATTGTCCAGCTGTGCGTTGGACACCATGGCCCTGCGATACTTCTCCTCCACCACAGTGAGAGAGTCCTTGAAGACACAAACACAACACATGACTTTGGCACAAAATGGAATGGCCTAATTTACAGTTTCTTCCCCCGGGTTAAGATATACACCATTACAACACGTGTTCGTGTACTAATCAGACTGGCAGGTACCTTCATCTCCCTCATCGAGGCTTCTGTGTCGGCAGAAATGGACGTATCACAGCTTCCTCTCCGCGAGGATCCACCACCCAGCGAGGCTAAAGTGGCTGCTGACAGAGTGGAGGCGGTTCTGGAGCCCTGAGGAAAGAACCCAATCAGAGTCAACAAACACCACTCCGCTCCAGCGCCACACAGAAGGAACACCACCTGTTGGTGGATTTGAATGGACAGGAACGGGTGATACAGCAATCCAGAGAACCACACCAAACATGGAGATTACCTGCATTGAGAGCTACAAAATATTTACACGTGGGTTTTACTCAATATGAGAAAGGTCCAATTAAGCACTGTAGACCTATACAGTTGTCTGTATTTGAGATAGGACATGAATGAATAATCTCAAGGATGAAATTCAAGATGGAGAAGGGTGAAGATGGAGAAGGGTGAAGTCTTACTTTGTCAAAGAAGTCTCTGTCCAACCTCTCCTCCACCTGTGAAGAGAGATGAAGTTTATTGAGCTGACACATGCATATCATCAGAACAGGGGCATGAGGGATGACAAGAACTAACATGTTCTGTAAATATCCTATATATTGTATTTATTGTTTTTCCTATGTTTGTAGTACTTACTATGTTTATTATGTTTATTGTGTATGTTTATTGTTTGCACCAATATACCATAGAACATTACAGGTAGATGTAAACTTACTTGGCAATACAAATGTTTATGATTCTGATTCTGAAGACAGCTCAAGGTACAATATCTTTGCCCGAGCTAAACAACAACCTCTGTGTCAGGGATGTCCACCAGATGGCACAAGAGAGTAAAGGACTGGGCAAGTGCCAGAATTCAGCTTTGGCAGGCCGAGCAGCGGCACCAAACTGAGCTACTGAAGCCGTAACATGGGATCAGATCACCAGTAATATCAGCTGGACTCTTTTTTGTGGATTTCAGGTTTTTCTTTTTTTCCCTTGTGTTGACTCACGGACATCACTAAAAATAACAGGGAGGGAGAGAGTGCTGTGGGATGAGTGCTGTGGGTTAGGATTAGAGACTGGAGGGGACGAGCTCACCACTGGGCTGGCTCTGGCAGAACTCGCTCTGGACGAGGCTCTGGAGCTGGAGCCCAGAAAACCACTATACTCTGACGGCTGGCCAACACACACACACACACACACACACACACAGAAGAAAAGAGAAGGAGAGCAGGAGGGGAGAAATGGAAAATCAGACAGAACGTTATAAAGGTGTTATTTTGTTAATTTGTGGAATAGTCAGAAAAAATATAGTTGGTAGGCAAGAAGAAAAGCAGACATAACTATGCTATGACATGCAAGTACACACACACACACACACTTATACACACATTCAGATATACGATATGCAAATGCTGACCCACATATACACACTGTGCAAACGGAAAAATATATAATAGTTATGACATACTCAAACTATGTCACGACTACTCTATGTGAGCTACCTAAATTACAAAAAGAAAAACAATCTCTCATTATCATAATACTTCGTGCTGACACATTAGATCACAGACATTGGCTCGGAACTAACGTCCACTTTTAAGATTGAGAGTTTAGTGAATGGTTTAAAACAAATTAATGCAATGATAAGGGAGCACTTGCGAAGGGAGGGATATCAGTCTGGAAGCTTCCAAGCTACGGGGCATCAGAGCCAGGCAGACGGGCACGGGCCCTCGGGAGAGGAAGAGTGGATGGAGGGATGGAAGGAAGGATGGAGGACGGGAGTGAAGGAGAGCGAGGGAGGAAGCAGAAAGAAAGCTTACAACACGACAGCTGGAGCCGCTAAACCTGCGCCCGCCTGTGTACAGACTCTCCTCATACACTGAGCCCTGCAGATAGAAGAGAGCCATGCACACACATATTACAGAATACACACACACACACACACACACATTACCACACACTACCACACACTACCACACACACAAGCATGCAAAAACTATGCAGACAAAGGGCAGCCATTGACATATATGTAAGTGAGCACACAAATACACACACAGCAGCGTATTTGCAACGCATGGGGATACCAATACAGACACACAAACACACACATGCATACACACACATACACACACATGCATACACAAAGACACACCAAATGAGGGCTCTGCCAAAGCACATTCACATTAAGATGAGAGATACATTATCAGTTCCAGTAATGGGCTTTGATCCTTTCTACTCATACATCATGACATTATCCTCAAACAACACATCTTTGAGAGAGGGAGGCACTGTGTGTGTGTGTGTGTGTGTGTGTGTGTGTGTGTGCGTGCGTGCGTGCGTGCGTGCGTGCGCGCGTGTGTGCGTGCGCGCGTGCGTGTGTGTGTGTGTGCGTGTGTGTGTGTGTGTGTGTGTGTGTGTGTACAAATGGACAGAGAAACATTACCCCACACAACCAGTATGGCCATGCCAAACCAATATATCTAACTGCTAAAAACAACCGTCCCATAACATCTACACACACACGCACACGCACATGCAGACACACACACACACACACACACACACACACACACACGCACACGCACACTCATACATACACACACAGTAACACATGCTTGGTTGCTGGGGTCTGTCCCACATGTAACATGCAGGTGATGCACACACACACACACACACATGGAGCAAGAGGGGGGAGAGGAGGCGGGTGGCGACTCATACAAACGGACCATGTGGCTCCGAGAGCGAGGGGCCTCACTACAGAGGGTGGAGGGCTGGGGACAGGGGAGAGAGAGAGGAGAACATGAGGCCTCACTACAGAGGGTGGAGGGCTGGGGACAGGGGAGAGAGAAAGAGAGAGAGAGAAGGGGACATGAGGCCTCACTACAGAGGGTGGAGGGCTGGGGACAGGGCAGGGGAGAGAGAGAGGAGGACATGAGGCAACATCTCACTGGAGTGTGTCCTGTGTCCTCTGGGGAGAGAGGAGGACATGAGGCAACATCCCACTGGAGTGTGTCCTGTGTCCTCTGGGGAGAGAGGAGGACATGAGGCAACATCCCACTGGAGTGTGTCCTGTGTCCTCTGGCTTCTACTGGGGGGTAGGAGATGGGGGGGCACTAGCACTGGAGAAAGGAGAGGGTCAAAGGGAGCAGAGGGCCAATTGGATTCACAAACCCGGCTGGTGTGGAGTCTGCATGAAGGCAGACTGCTGGTGCTGCCCCCCAGTTCTGAGGACATGAGATTTCCCTGGAGGCCGATAGACAGTGAGACAGAAGGAGGAGAGAGAGAGAGACAGTGAGACAGAAAGAGGAGAGAGAGAGACAGTGAGACAGAAAGAGGAGAGAGAGAGAGAGACAGTGAGACAGAAGGAGGAGAGAGAGAGAGACAGTGAGAGCGAGAGAGAGAGGGGGATTTGGAAAGACGGTAGGAAAGAAATTCATTCCAGCAGCTAGCAGATGCAGAGAGTGCGTATTCTTTCACTAAGGACCCGGCCAAGGTCAATATAGGAGCCCCCAAAAGAGACATTCTTTAGTCGGAGTTTTAGCAGAATGTTCAAGCTGGCAAACGACTAATGTGTAGGGAGATGAAACATTCCAAACCAGTGGAGGAAGGGACACTTGAAACTTGCAGGTGCTGTCAAAACAACAGAGCTTAAACAGAGACACCAGAGGTGCTTCTGCTCACAAAATTGGGCTGCAACAGTTAGCCGCACGAGAGACGTGGGTAAATATGGATCTCGATCCTGCTCTAGTTCAAATTCACTCAAAAACGTTGAACTTCCCATTCAAGGAGAAGAAAAGTCTGGACTTAAAGTTAGAGAGGAGTGACAGGAGACAGAGGGAGTGTCTCACAGGCCACCATGTCCACCCACTCCAGATGGCTCTGAAACCCCATGTCTGGGCAGAGACAGGGAACAGAGCTGGCACAGGGAAAGGATACTCACCCTTAGACTGCCACGACTGCCAACAGACATCCGCTCCTCATCGTCCGATATCTAAGATGGAGAGAAAGAGAAGACAGAGGGAGAGAGAGAGGGAGAGTTAGACATGAAACACAGGAGAAAGGGCTGCAGGGTGAAGCTTTTAGAACACTTCCATCAGGGTCTGGATACGGTGGTCTGCTCAGGGACACTAGGCTACTATGCTAAGGCTAACTACACTGACTGGACAGTGCTACCACTCTAAGTGGCAGATGAATAACAAAAGATGAGAAAGATGAGAAGATGACTGCGGGGAGAGGATACAGACCGAGGTGTTTCTCCGTGAGTGGCGGGAGTACCTCTCACTCTCTTCCTGAAAGGCAGAGGAAAAAAGAAAGAGGAAAAGAAAGCAAGAGGTCAAAGGACAGAAGAGCAAAGCCAGTCTTAATAGACTGGAGACATAAACACCTAAACAGGGTTACACTGCAGCCATGTTGCAGTGCTCTGACCACAGGCTTCAGACAGAAGAGCCGGAAGAGCACACAGGCCAACATGCATCCAGTGATTACTCATCATTTTCTGCATCTTACACCGATTCTCCTCGTTCCACAGGTTCACAAGTAGCACTTACGAGCAGAGAGCGTCTGACATGATGGTGGTGGTCATGATGTGTGTGAGGGTGTGCAAATCATGGGTGGGTTTGTGTGTGTGTGTGTGTGTGTGTGTGTGTGTGTGTGTGTGTGTGCATATCATGGGTGTGTGTGTGTGTGTGTGTGTGTGTGTGTGTGTGTGTGTGTGTGTGTGTGTGTATGTGTGTGTGTGTCACATGCTTGTGGGGGGGAATGGGAGGGTTAACACTCTCAGCTTTAGGTCATGCAAGTGGAAGATAATCCCACTCTGCGAGCAGCACAGATCAAATGGACTTCAGACCCCCCGCAGACCCAGTGGGATCCAGTGGAATGCAGACAAGCTCAACCGGCCTCCACACAGACAAGCCACACTTCCTCACGTACAGGCCTGGACGCCCCTAGTGGAATCAGGGCTTGGCCAGCCAGCAGCAGCTCCGCTCGCCACAGACTAAATAACATCAGAAACTGACAGGCAAAGGACTGCACTCCACTCCAAATGTCTGTTACCGTGGCTACTGTTAAATCTCCCCACTCTCATGATCTGTGAAGACGGAGAACCACAGTCTTGACGATCCTAAATCACATGCTCAACGTACACTACAGGCCATCTTCAAAAACGGATGTTTATCAGTCCGCACAAGCATGCAACATGTGGCTAATACTGGCTCTACACTCTATGAGCTAGCGTAGCGACACACACTTAGCATGCCAGGGAGGCTCCTACCATCCACTGCTCAATATGGCCCCACTTGCTGTCCAGCCCATAGTACTTCTGAGGCCCAGAAGAGCAGGCGGGGAGGGGAGAAGAACAAGAGAGAGACAGAGGAACAGCAAGGAATCGCAATGAAATGAACTTACTAAGAACAAAATACACTACTACCCAGTGACTGCTGACAACAGCAAAAGGTTCAAATTGATTGTCTAAAGTGAGACTGCAGGTTCTCCCATTAAACTGTTGACATAGGGTATAATGACTGAGAGATAACAGTGTGTGAGTTGTTAGAAAAGAGGGTATGGGGGTTATAGTCCTACCTTCTTGACCTGAGAGATCTTTACATGTGATGGCATGACAGATGAGAAGACAGAGATATAGAAGAGGACAGAATTTACACACATGGATTTAGGAGAGTACAGAATGATTAAATCTATGTCTATGTACTAAACAGTGAGTCTAAGCACTTAACTTACAATCACAATTAGAGAGTAAGCCAACAAAAAACACACCGCAAAGATGAGCTTTCTTTTCTTAACCCTGATATTACAGTAAGAACCCTGT
>NC_045172.1:1171967-1211967 GCF_900700415.2 Clupea harengus | reverse complement strand
TGGATGGTGCTCCACGGCCCACCAATGGGTTGGGAAACCCTGATCTAAAAGACACGAGCCATACACAAATCATCCAACACACTGGAGCCAACTGGCTCATTACAAACAGCTTTCATAGACCAGAATCAATCAAAACTCACCCAAGAAAACAGAATCAATCATAATTCACATTACCAAAAGAAACTCCAGCTCCAGATTCACAGTTATTAAAATGGAAGGCAAAAACATTCTTATTTTCAATACACATTAGAGTGTAACAAAAAACCACAATACAACTTGTATTATGCAGCTTCAAATACACCTTCTGTCATTACATGACACAGTGTTTCATTATTTACACATTTTCAGAGAGTTTGCCAAATTCTAACATCCAGAGAGGTCATGGTTCTATGAAAAGTTCTTGAAAACCTAGCCTAGGCTTGTCAATACCTAGACTAAAAGTATTATTCAATTGCAGAGCTGGTCTGTAGTCAAACACAGGCAACATCCACAATTCCAACAGCTGAGAGGGCCCTTGTTTGTCCCATGTCACTGCCCCCATTGCCCAGAGCCCAGTAGAATGTGCAAGAAATCTGTCAGTTGAGGCCCACATGCTTTTGCTAACTGGAATTGGCACTGATCCCTGGAGGATAACACTGGCAGTTAGTTATGTGTTCAGATAACACGATGCTTTAGCTCAGTGAGCTCGTATAGTGTGCTGTTGACTGGCAGTTAGTTATGTGTTCAGATAACACGATGCTTTAGCTCAGTAAGCTCATATAGTGTGCTGTTGACTGGCAGTTAGTTATGTGTTCAGATAACACGATGTTTTAGCTCAGTGAGCTCATATAGTGTGCTGTTGTGAGGATGTTAATACTCTGACCTGTCAGGTACCCTCATAAAAAAGTTTCATGTTTTGGTCTGGTGTTGTCAGTTGACTGTTTGCTGAGTTAAAGCAGCACTAAGGAGTTTTTGGCTTCAGAATCAGAATCAGAATCAGAATGGGATTTATTGCCAAGTAGGTTTACACCTCCTTGGAATTTTGTCTGGTGTGAAGGTGCATAAAGTAAACATAAAACATAAAAACATAGAAACACAATAAGTACTACACATAACATAAAATCACAAATAAGTACTACACATAAGAAAAGTACTACACATAAGAACCAAAAAACACAATATATACGATACAAATATATAAACAATGAATATAAAAAAGTAAAGTGGAAAGTAGAGTGCAAAAAGCAAAACAGGAGTGCAATGTGGATGAGCAATGTGCAATGTAATGTGTGTTAATGTAACACAGACTTAGGGTGTGGGGGTGGGATAAGAGTCCAGGTCAGGTGGGGGTCCCGGGCCTTGTTAATAATGGCCAACTGCAGCCGGGAAGAAGCTGGTTTTGTGGCGTGAGGTTTTGGTCCTGATGGACCGCATCCTCCTGCCGGAGGGAAGAACCTCAAAGAGTTTGTGACCCGGGTGGGAGGGATCGGCCACAATCTTACCTGCCCGCATCAGGGTCCTAGAGGCGAACAGGTCCTGAAGAGATGGAAGATTGCAGCCAATCACCTTCTCGGCAGAACGGATGATACGCTGCAGTCTGCCTTTGTCATTGGCAGTGGCAGCAGCGTACCAGACGGTGATGGAGGAGGTGAGGATGGACTCGATGATGCAGGTGTAGAAGTGCACCATCATTGCCTTTGGCAGGTTGAACTTCTTCAGCTGCCGCAGGAAGTACATCCTCTGTTGAGCTCTTTTGGTGAGGGAGCTGATGTTCAGCTCCCACTTGAGGTCCTGGGAGATGATGGTGCCCAGAAAGCGGAAGGACTCCGCAGTGTCGACTGGGGAGTCTCTCAGGGTGATAGGGGTGGGTGGGGCTGGGTTCTTTCTAAAGTCTACAACCATCTCCACTGTTTTCAGAGCATTTAGCTCCCCCTAGCGGCGAAACCTGTTGAAATTTGCTTTCCTCGTTTATGACAAACTAGTGAGTCAACAACTTTGCTAACACAGTCAAACATCAAGCAAGTGCAAGACAAGACAAAGCAGGACAGCAAATAAACTACTTACTAATCCAGCAGAAAGATGGCTAGCTCTGAATCGAAATCGCTACCCGATCCTAGTCGCGCATGCTCAGACACAAAGGACCGGGCGGCTCCAGAAATCTTACATACCGCAGTATTTTCCCTACAGACCCCCTATGGCAATGGCGGAGAGGCCATTCTCCATATTAAAAGTAATTGTAGCGGCACAATTTTTTTCAAACTGTTATTCTAAGGTAAAATTGTTACATATTGTTACTTTAAGGCCTGTAAGTACATAACACTCACGGGGATGGGGAAGTCGGAGGGACCTGGAAATCTGACAGCGTAGTTCATTGGACATAGCAGACTATGGAGGTGGACACTGCTCACTGAAATCTGACACACCTTTACAACAAGCTCAGATAGTACTAAGTCCAATATGAACACTGCGTGGAATCTGGGATCACTTGATCATTCGCTAATGTTAACTGTGGTGTTGTTCTTGAAATTAAACTAAGGTTTTAACACTAAACAATTGAACACCCGAATAAATCACCACTGGAGGCAAGCTTTGATAATACTTCCAGAGGTAATACAATGCAACACCCACATAATACAACACCCCTTATGACTCATCACAACACTCATGAGTTCACCATCACACAGTTCCTGCAGCAGCGGTCCATCAATAAAGGCGACTGCACTCTGTAGCTGAGAGGGCCAGATGCAGCGGTCCATCAATAAAGGCCTGATAACTGAAGGCTACTGCACTCTGTAGCTGAGAGGGCCAGGAGAGGGGACATTAAGAGACAGGAGGTTGTGAACCAACAGCTTAATGACTTTAACCAGCCTGACTTTCACTTCAAATATCACCCTTTCAAGTCCTCTCTCAACCTCTTTGTCTATTTCTTCCTCAATGAACTGTTATGATGGGTCTTTGTTCATCTACTGAACCTTTTACATTTCACTATATCAAGTACAAATAGAAGATCAAGATGAGGACTTAATGATCTGGAAAGACACACTGTCTGTGCACTGTGGATTTAGGCAGAATCCTGCTGAATCATTCTTGCAGTCCCAAACCCCTCTCCCTGACCACACAGAGGAGCGTACTGTGTTGGGCCTACGTCAGGGTTGCACTACTGAGGACACTTAAGCACACAGAAATATTGCTCAGCTGTCTTAGACAGTGTCAGCAGGGAGAAGGAAACGACAGCAGAGATAGCGCTGTCAACAGCAAAGTCTCAATCTCTTTGCATAAGAGTTAAATGTGGCACTGTATCAAAAAGAGACTACAGCAATTGAGGAGTAATTGAGGATTTGACAGCAAGAGGATAAAAAAATATTCAGGATAAACCCAGCTCTATGCAGCAGGCAGTATAAAGGCAGTATAATCTCTCTTTTTAGCCGTCTACATCCACAGAGCGCCAAAGTTTTATTTCGGTTCTGAGGTTCTCTCCTTTTGGTTTGCCCTAAACACGGCCCAGCGAGGACAGCACCTGGTCACAAGCCAGAGAGGGAGCAGGCATTGAACACACACACACACACAGGCAAACACACACACACAGGCACACAGGCACACACACACTCACACACACACACACAGGCACACACACACACACACACACACACACACACACACACACACACAGGCACACACACACACACACACACACAGGCACACACACACACACACACTCACACACACACAGGCACACACACACACACACACACAGGCACACACACACATACACACACACACACACACACAGGCACACACACACACACACACTCACAGGCACACACACACACACACAGGCACACACACACATACACACACAGGCACACACATACACACGCATACCGTCCAAGGTACACATCATCAGGCTAAAACCAGGGCTGAATCATCATCCAGCTGTTTGTCTGTTTCCTGCATTGCCGCGACCTCACTGCCTTTGTGGAACCACAGGGAACCTTCTTTTCACAGCTTTATTTCAAGATAGAGAGATAGAATAAGCAAAGACAAATTGTACTGAAAGTGTACTGTGATTGGTGTGTGTTCATGCTTATATCACAGTGCAACCGTTTGAGAGTAAAGTCTGCTTCAGTGTTTCTGTGTTGCTACACTCTGTCTGTTCTGCTCACTGTGTCAGACTGCCACTCTGTTAGCGTGTAGACACCATTTAGCAGTTTGTAATCCTCTTACATGGAGCACCAGTGATTAAAGCAGAGTGGAGAGTTGACTCTCTTTCATGTGAATGTGGGTCCACATCGGTGTTGTTCATACCATTAAAATTCCCAGGGGGTCTATGGGACTCAAACAGCTGCAGCACCAGACACTATTATCAACTTTAGAACAAGTTAATGCCTGCCAACTACTTACAGTAATAACACTGATTGTATTTTGTTCCTAGGAACAGGACAAAAAGCCATTTCCATTTTCAAATGGTCTACATTAATCTCACTAAAATGTCTTGCTCAGCAAATATATTTTTTGAGGTGATGAAAACCAAGATCAGGAAGTCAGGCTCTCCATTACCGTTGTTGGCAAAAATACTATAGGGGTATAAGGCTATCCTAATGAGATAAGAAGTGGTTGGCAACGTAACAGTTTGTTAACCAATCAGGCTGTACCAATCAGAGCCACCTCTCTGTAATACAGTTCAGCTGAGGTGAATGACATAAGCACCGTTACTAGGTCAGGACACAGAGAAGACGTTCGTAAACACCCCTTCTCTAGGACCTTTACCTCATTCAGAATACAGTCACCATGCTTGTCAAATCCTTCAGCCTGAATAAAACACACACACACACCAAAAGGCCATCCAAAGGTAACAGTAAGAAAGAAAGACTAATATGTATGCAAAAATGGAGTTCATCTCTCTGTAGTAAACATAGAGGTCCATGCAGTCTGACTTGGCAAGATTAAGGCTTCATGTGGAGCATCGCAGCACCACCGAGGCCAAGAGCCCCAGACTAATCCCAGCTTAAAACACCACCATTCCCCCATATTATACATCACTTCCTCCCAGCGCCTGCGTCCCCTCAGTCTACCCAACTACTTAATCAGAGGCTTAAGGCTACAGGAACCTCTGATGTCCTATTATCTCCAGTTGTCTGCCATACCACAGCAGTGGCTAGGAGAGAGCACCGACCCTGACCCATTACAACAAGAAAGCCTACAAACAAGAAAAAAAAAACAATTACCGGTAGTTAATATATGAAAATGTATTTAGTACAATATTTGGATAGATATTTCAGTTTATTTTAGATACTGTATATGTATGGTTATTGGAGCTCAGCTGAATCTGAATATAAATGCATCTGTATGGGTATTATTATGGATAAAATGAAGCAGAAAATGCAGCTAAAATGTCAATTCCAGGCTGTGAAATAGACTTGTGGTGTCTGAAACAGCGTTCGTGTAAGTGTGCTTATGCCACTGTGTGGGTTTAAGCATGCAGGTCAGTAGCACAGAAAAGGCCCAATCCTCTCTGTGCTTGAGCGAGGGGGGGGGGGGCGGTAGCAGCTCAGCTCTGAGACGACCAGCTGTCACTCTGCCCACTGGGTTATTTGCATCACCAGCCAGTCGCCAGCCAGAGACACACCTACTTCTTCTGCACATCACACGCCCCCCCACCCCCACACCCACCAGCCATGCACCCTTTCTCCCTGAGATGCCTTAGATGCTGTTATCCAGCTCTTCCTCACATGACTGCAAATTCTGACAAAGCTGGAAACACAGATAAACATCTCAGGGAAATGAATTCCAGCCAAGTTAGAGAATATCAATACTTGCACCCTCCAAATAAGTTCCATTTGTGAAATGTCCGATATATGTACATGAAAAAAGAAATGGTATGAATAATGCAGTACATGCATAAGTGTGGCGACTAGCAGTACACAGATGAACTGAATCTCAAATATATTTTCTGTTCTATTTCAGATATCAAGTAAAGCTACCTTCATAAATATACCCATCAGAAGTCATCCTACACACAATGAAGTCCCCCCCATTTCAAGCTTGGAGCCTTTAATCACTCCACGTACCAACCACAGCAATGACACACTGATATTGAAAGGGGAGTATCACAGCTAGAAGATGCCACTGGGATTCAATCACAACACCACTCTCTGTTCATGTAGCTACTGGGTCTATGGATAGGATTATTAGACAGACCAATGATAGCTAGCTGCTCAGGTCAAAGCCATATCAGCAAAAATGACAAATAGTTTTCACATATCAGCAAATATGTGATAAATACCTGAGACTTATTGTCCAGGGCAATGGACAGCAATGAGCGAATGGGGGTTGCCTTGGCGATACATACATCAGTTGAACAGGACATTATCCACACTCTCATCTAATAACCTCACAGAGGTCTGATATGTCAAAGCAAACCTCTCTCTAAATTGGGCATATCAGTCACAAACTGGATGGATGGCTGAGTAACTCCATATAAATAGAATAATTTCAAAACGGTTTACTATTTCATTTTCTGGAACGAAAGAAAAATGTGAAACTACAACAAGTTAGGGACATGTCAAGCAAAACAGAGTTGAAGACTTGTGGTAAAAGGCATGTTCATGAGTATCTTCAGGTCCAATCAAAAGACAATATGACTTAAATGTCATATGAAGAACTCCTCTAACTCCACCCATTTAACTAAAATGAAATATTTTCACCAAACTAAAATAAAATGATAGAGCTCAAAGTTGAATGAGATTGGGACTGCTTGTGACCCTGACTCCTGAAATTGTGTTACGCATTGTGTCTTTGTAGCTATCCCTAGCTTCTCTTTCCCTTTCCCCAAATGATGTCACCATTTTGTGACATTTTGTGAAGTGGGGACCTTCAAAACAATGTTGGAATGAGCTCCTAAACAGCTTTGAGGTCGGGAATAATAAGGGTTGTGAATGGAACCAAGGTTCTAAGACCTGTCTGACTGTCGTTAGTCTCTCGTTTCAAAACGACTTCAGTGACTTCATGTGACATGCACAGCAGAGTACATCTTCATCTACATCACATGGTCCCAAGGTGATAATGTTATGGACCATTCTCAACCAGTGAAACCCCTCGTGGCTCAGACCTTTGCAAACTCAGCAAATTCAGCAAGTATCCTCCAAATGTATCTTCAATCACTATAATATAACTCTATAATAACTGAGTTGTCCCTCCATGCTTTCATCTCCACATGCAGAAATAGTCATGACATTTCAGCATCTCTAACCACAACGAACAAAACACACAAAATGTAATATCTTTCCCTTTGTGGGAGTTTTTTCCCAGCATCCTTTGCTATGAATTCCCGTCTAAAGCTGCCATAAAGATGGCATGCAGCGGGAACCCTTTAAAAGGCTGCTCTAATGATGGATACCGCTTCACAGGAAAACCCAAAGCACATGGAGGCTAATCAGGCCTGGGAAAAACAGACCAGGGGGAAATGTCATAGTGTTTACTGAGAGACATTTCCTGCCATCTCACTGGCTGGACAGCAGTGAGGTGATCCCCTCCTACCCCACCAGTGAAACTGGTGTGGAGCAGACAGCTGTTAACTCTTTACAGGGAAATCACCACTAAAGTAGAGAGCTTGTGAATCTGGGAACATTTACACAGAAATGATGTGTGTTTACACTAATAGTCTTTAGACTCTGTACATGATGCATTGAAAAGATAAGGGCAATTCTGCGCAATTCATAAACAGTGTTAACAGCTAAGATAATTATAATCATTGTTACTATGATATACCATTTTTAAGGGCACATTCTTTTTATTTCTATAGAAAATCTCAATGACAAACTAAAAGAGAGTAGAATTAATAACAGTTTAGAGGACAGTCAGACCAGATCCACATCTAGCATCAACTGGTTGGGAACGGGCTATGAAGGCCATTCACATGATGACTAACAAGTCTATAGTATTCTGACATCAGCAGAAAAGACTCCCCCCTCCCACATAACCAAATGCAGGAAATAAAAGTTATAAGAGAACAAAGTGACAGAAAAACAAGGGCAGACTAAACTAGGTTAATGATCTCTGAGAACTGGGGACCCAGCGCTAGACAAACAACCCAACCAACCCCCTCCCCCCACACACAAACACTCACACATACAAACTGCAGGACACGAGTCTTTGGGTATACTAACACTGGCAGATAATGTACTCTACTTGTAACTAACTTTTCTGCTCAGACGTTTCCTACAGCAGGTCCTTTCTCTCCGCTGTACATGATCAACATAGCAAACCCCGTCTCTATTTTCTGTGTTTGAGAATAGCAAGGTTGCGAGGTGACAAAAGCTCCTGCAAAGGGGAAAATGAGTCGGAACAACTTAGGAATGTGAGGGGAAACTGCATGTGTGTATTTTCCAGAACAAAATGCTTTCCAGATGTGTGAGTCAGAGGACAGGTCAGAATTGGCCTTACAATATCACCAGCCATATTAACATGTTCATTCACTGACTGGCACAAACATTTCAGATAGGCCTAGGTGTCGTTTAAATAGGAAGGATTTCAAATGATTCATTAGCACGTTCTTTAATACAATAGTGCATTACATTGATGTATTTGTAATGTATTTATTCCACACGACATAAGGTCCCGGAAGACAGTTAACGTTAGTAGTAGGGTATTCTGTTGGACTATTCCTACCATGAGATATTTATTAACAGTGAGAAACCGCTGACGTCAGGACTGAGGACTGTTCTGATTTCACTGGTTAAACTGAACGCTTTGTGCGTCATTGCTTTCTGCAGGTTGATACGTAAGACACGTAAGGATGCTGATCTATCAGGCCATCTGAAACTGATGCTGCCTAAAAGATGACATGCCTGCGGTCATAGTGAAGACAATGACCCCCAAAGACTCAATCATCACATTATTTCTAAAAGATGAACTTCCCACCAACGTGGTCAATCATGTAGGTCACTGTCACAACAATGCCCTTGCTTCCTTCTCATCAAATAATGCGTCGCTGCCTCGTTATAAACATCTCTCATGTCTGCTAGTGTAAGATCTGAGGTGTTAGCGTAACCCTTTTTCTTGCGGGTTACATATTAAAATGAAAATAAGGTGTGGACAGCCTGTGGCGAAATGATGCCGATCTGCTGTTTTACACACAGAGAGTTCCAAAGACTTGGTTATGGGTGTGCATCTGCACATGCTAATCTTCATTGAAAGGCGGTGGACAGAATGCGGTGGGAAATTGAGATATTCACCGCAATATGACAGTGCTCTATTAAAGGCTGCCCATGAACATCGTAGAACCTTTCAAATCAGCACAAGTTACATAGGCTACATCCAGACTCACCTCCCGTGCAATCTGACTCAGGGCATCGTCCTCTGCAGTCATTTTCTCCCGATTGGGGATTCTTTTCCTTCCAGTAACTTGAGTTCCCATTGCCCAGGTTGATAAACTATCTTGTTAAATTCCAAAGTTCAATTCCACAGCCCCATCGAAATGTATGAATGTCAAATGTTTGTCATAAAAGGGTAGTTGCGATTAGCAGGCCATTCAAAAGAAGTCCATGACCAGATGATGCGAATGCGAACATTGCCTGCCTAGTAGACGTGTCAATAGACTCCTGGTGGACGCGCTGTATCACCATTACCCTTCAAGCCGCCGTGGTGTCTGTTTCTGATTATCGAAAAAGATACATAACGATATCTAATGGTGAAGCCTGTTGCTGATGTGTCCTACATCAAACAGGCGTGCACGCAGTCAGGCGAGATGTCATTTCTCTAACCAACCGTAAACGCATAATTTCTGAATTAGGCTACTATGACACATTTCCAGGGTTTAAGTGTCTTCAGGAAAAACCGGCTAGGCTATCTGTCACCTTGGCCTATGTCAAAAACAAACGACAATCAATATCAGAATATCATATGGAATGCTGCATCCATGTTTGCTGCAGACCGACCCCAAAAGGCTCGCAAACCTCTCAATACACGTTCCGGGGTACAACAGCCTGATTGCAACCCGCAATTCTGAGCTCTTGATATTGTGGGCGGGCCTCAAATAACCAAGCAGTTTAATACTCCTCTCACACATTTCATATGTCCGTGGAAAACCACAGCATCTGCCTAAAGCATGCCGTTTTTACATTTACATATAGAAAGCTCTCACTTTGCATGGCAAATAGTGTTTAATAAAAGAAAGAATGTCATTAATGCATGTACTAAGTGAAACCACCCGTCCCATTTGAGGGCTGTAGCCTAACAGAACCAGCCCGGCAAAACCAACAGGCAGTTCACATTAGCTTGCGCGCTGTATCCTAGCTACACAGTTGCCTAGTCTGATGAAACTATGGCAACGTAAATATAATAATTCTTATTTCTCAGTATAACTAGTGAATAGAAAATCATCATTTGTTGTTGTTATTAATGGTGTTGTTATTAATGTATGCTATGTCCCCATACATTAGTATCCTAACTATACATTTCTTATTGTTTTATTATAGTTTTATTCTACATTAATTTGACTAATAACACCTCTGTGGATCTTGAACAGCCAGTTTTCAGTTTTCCTCAATGGTCATATAGCTTCCTCTAGAGGTTATCTTTGTCCATTACAGTGAGCAATGAGGGCACTTACACCTCCTGATATATGCATGATTTATGTACTTCATGGCTCACATTTTCGTCATACAATAATGTCAATACATCATTCACATCCATGACATATACCTTTTTACTGCTGGCTAATCCATAAAGAGAGAAGAATAATACTTTCCAACAAAAAGCCTTTTAGCTTAACTTCACACGCACCCTTTTCATATAAATGTACTTCCCTAACAATGAAAATGCCTTGGTGAATAGTGAGACAGTAGCGTGTCCATGTTGCTAATTGTTACAACTATGCCAAACAACTTCTGTAAAAAAAAAAAAGGTTCTGTAAAAAGGTTAAATGATGCTGGACCAATGGTCGACATTGAGAACTTCTATATTAACCTATCCACTAGGGGGCAGTGGTGACCTTTATAGCAAACACTATAGCGACTGGTCATCTTTAGGGTCTAATTATCTATGGCTATCAAATCAACAAAAAGAAAACACAACAAACAAAGTTATCAATTTAATAGTCAATGCTGCACAATTACTTTTTATATATATTTATATCTTTATTTATAATGCATTCTTTTTTTATAATATAATGTAAATCAGAGCCATCTTCAAGGTGAGATTCATGTGTAATTAAATATGATTTGTATACAGACATGATCATGATCTCACATAAACAGAGTGAATCAACTTGTCACAATGGGAATACAAGATAACATAGCACACAAAAAGTTCTATGAAGAAAAACCTCTCCTCCTGAGATTAAACAAATGCGTCTACTATTAATGTACCCTTACCACGACCGCTACTGCTTCTACCACAATGTTGTGAGAAAGGAGACCAGCATTAGCCTGTTTTCCCCATTGTGAAATTTTAAGAGCTCAAGGGATTTCAAACTGTTATTTATTCAATCATTACATGCAATTTCTAAAGGTTGGGTATATCCATACTGTGAACAAATCATACATGGAGAAATCAACAGTAAATACAGTAGCATGGCCTCCTATGTAAATACATTGAATCAGTACAACACTAACTGCCAGTCTATATAGGGTACATAACAATGTCTCAGCAGGGATATCACAGATGTTAAAAGTGGACGTGGAAGTGACCTTACAATCCTGACTATTATGAAAGTAATAAGCAATAGTAGTTTGATTCATTAACCTTTGTGGCACAACACTCCATTCATTACACCCCAAATTGACTCTCTATGATATGAGCTTTTGCTTCCATGCAATGTAACATGTGCCAATATTAGCTGCATTCATGCAGTGTAAAGTGTGCCAATATTAGCTGCATTCATGCAGTGTAAAGTGTGCCAATACTAACTGGATTCATGCAGTGTAACATATGCCAATCTTCATTAACATGTGCCAATACTAACTGGATTCATGCAGTGTAAAGTGTGCCAATACTAACTGGATTCATGCAGTGTAAAGTGTGCCAATACTAACTGCATTCTGAGTCACTCTAGCCACTTTGAGTCACTTGTAACATCTGTGACATCTGTTTCCTTGAACTGTCATTGTAATGGTTGCAGTCAGCGACAGTGAGGAGGATATCTTTCTTTCACAAGTTAATTGACCTTTTCCTGAGAAATCCTGAGCCAATACTGGGTTCTGATTGGTGAGAAACAAAGAGAGTTTTTAGAAGTCTCAAAAAAGGCAAAGAGGTAAGGAATGTCAGAAGAATATAACTCTATAAACTCTATACAACTCTATTATTATTTCTATGTTGGGGACGGTTTAGGATTAGGGGTGTCCTGGAAAGGATGCAGATAGAAACATTTTATTTAAATCTTGTCATATAATATGCAGTGAATAGAGATATATTTGATGTAGGAGCATCATGCTTTTCTATGCCTTACTTGTTGTTACATCTTGAGAAATTTTTCTTCTTTGTGATGTGCTCATTATCTGAGGGTAAAACAAAGGTGTTGTCATTTAGAGTGCTAAGCACCATTATCGTATATGCCATGCACTGAACAAAATCCAAGAAAGAAATGTGTTCTCACCTTCTTCTTTGTCCTCTCTGTAGGAACTCCTGTATTGCTGAGAGCAGCTATCTTATTCTCAATATCTGACACCTGTGAAAGCAGAGACAGATAGAGAGAGGAGGGCAGTGGAAATAGATAGGCAGAGGGGAGGAAATGGGCCAAGAGAAAAAAAGGTGTTGCCTATTTTCCATGTATTATAGACAGAGGTGGAAAGTAACGAATTACATCTACTCGTGTTACTATAATTGCGTAGTTTGTTTTTGTGTACTCACATCCGTTACTGAGTAAAAAAATAAAAACACTGCAATAACTTTTCGAGTTAAAACACTGCAATAACACGCGCTAAAAGGCATGCGTGACAAAATCTCGATGTTCGCTCGGGTGACAGTAAATGGCAGCACCCTAGTTTTGTTCCTCATGGTCAAATTAGCCAGAAACCGTTGAGAAAACTTGTGCCGCTCATAATGCATACTCAACTTGAGCCTGCTAGTGGAGTACTTTTTGCGCACCACGCAAATAAAAAAAAAAGTGTTTCCTTGAATATCTCGAAAAGTAAAGGTTTTAGAGCTTATAAACCTTCATAGTCCATATATAATAATATATATACATGCATATTCCGGTCATTTTGAGACCGAATTCAAGTATCTACGACCTTCAGAAGCTGAGATACAGATGCGCTGGACGCGCGCTAAAAGGGCGTGGCAAAATCTCGATGTTCGCTCGGGTTACAGTAAACGACAGCACCTTAGATTTGTTCCTCATGGTCAAATTAGCCAAAAACCGTTGAGAAAACTTGTGCCGCTCATAATCCATACTCAATTTATTGCCTGCTACTCCAGTATTTTGGTTGATTTTGGTTTTATTTGAGTGATTGTGGAAGTCAAAACACTAGCGACCTTGATTTGCACGATAACTGTTGTGTTGGTGAAGGGAAAAAATGGCCCATAGAATTCACAATTATGCCACTTGAATTTGGTCTCAAAATGACCGGAATATGCATGTTTATATATGCACTATGAAGGTGTCTAAGCTCTAAAACCTTTACTTTCGAGATATTCAAGAAATTCAATATTTTAAGCTTTTTGCACCCCACGCGAATATAAAAAAAAAAAAAATTCTTGAATATCTCGAAAGGTAAAGGTTTTAGAGCTTAGGAACCTTCATAGTGCATATATAAACATGTGTATTCCGGTCATTTTGAGACCAAATTCAAATGTCTACGACCCTGGACGCGCGCTAAAAGGGCGTGGCAAAATCTTTTTTAGATTTTTAGATGGGAAATTTTACTTGTACTTAAGTACAATTTCATCAAAGTAAAGGTACTTTTACTTGAGTAGAATATTTCAGTACTTTGTCCACCTCTGATTATAGAATGCGCAGACAGCCCAGTCTGACACAGGGATCAAGTCTATGTCCTAAACTGGTCCCAAGGTGTTTACCTCGCTCTCTGTGGACTGGACTTTGGCTGCAGTCTTGGCCAACTGGTCCTCCAGTTCCGATAGCTCTGAGTCAGTCATACAGCCGTACTGGTTTCTAGTACTCAGTTCCAAACTCTGCAGCTTCTTCTCCACGGCGAAGGACTTACCTGTTGTCATGTACACCTATGGGAGAGCAGCTGATTCAGACAGGACTTACAACAGTCACCTCAAATGGCCATTGAAGGTGATGTCATTCAGTTTGGAAGATTTCAGAATTTGCACATTGACAAAACCAATCAAATGCATCCAATGTATTTCAGGCAAAGAAGGCTAATTCTTGATAAACCTACAGAGATGGAATTCTTCAGAAAGGTAGTGGCAGGAACCTGATATTCATTCACTATATGAGAAACTTCATGAAATTATCTTGAATACCTTTGTATTATAAAAGTAATGAATTAAATTGCTACTTGAAGTGGTAGCCTCCAGAATCTCATCTCATCTCGGTGTATACCTTACATTTCAAGCAGGTGTGAAATATGCAGAAAATTGTTGTACCCTAACATAGAACCATTACACCACACATGAACTGCTAAATGTTCTACACACTGAGATTTTGACAGGGTTGAAGTTATTCCAATGGGCGTCTGTAAGAATTTTCTGTAATGAGGTTTTTAGCACGGTAACGTTAATCCCAAAATACTCTGAATGCATTTCTTTGGTTCTTTGGTTCATAACTGGAGCTATACCTATTCAGATTTTTTGCAAAATGAATGTCTCCTCTAACTTGCAACATGGACTGGAAAATGTTAGAAAATGTTAGGTCTGGTTAGGCTGCAAAACTCTTCTATACTTTCCATCCAAAATGCATCAAAGCCTCAGCTCTCAGTTCAACAAGCCAAGTGACTTGTTTTAGTCACACTCTCATGGTGTTTCACCAGAATTATTACATGATTCTCTTGTTCTGATTTCTTTTTTCTTTCCAGTGAAAAATCTCCACTATTTCAAAACGTATCTGTGTATGTAACTGTTTTAGCCCTTAAGTTGAATTCCTTGCAAAATACCATACGCCAACAAACAACAAATGTAGAAATACTTAAACAAATTTAACAAACAGTACACTTTCTGTACCTATAATTGGCATTAAAGCGTTAATATGACGAAATCTCATCAAAAGCAGGTTAGGCTTACATTTTCCTCAAGCTCTCTGTAAGCCTCTGCTTGCCTGACATCTGTCCCGGCTAACTGAGGTCTGTCTTTAGGCATTGAGGGGTTCAAGTCAGTCAGTGCTTTTTCGGTTGCATTAATGGTTCTTAGAATCTGAGTTGTGATGTCACAAAGGGCCGCCGCAGAGGATCTCTGTAAGCCATGTAAATTGAACAGTGATTAGGTGCTAGTACAGATGTATTGGCCTTGCTTTAGCTGAGACTAATAAATCTCACTTGAGTTGATTATTCCAAAAGTAAATCAGCCGGAGTCGTGCTCAGGTTCTGTGTTTGTCACTTTTGGACAATGCTCTGACTACAAAATGGATGAAGCCACCATATTGGAACTAATCATCCCTCAAGATGTCTAGCTTTACCGTGGTCCCTCCAGGCCAGCAGATGTTAGCGGTAGCTATACTGACTGGAAACTGTTCAAGCTCATTCATCTTGTTTTTTTGCCTCAACCGGCTTGGCCATGATTTTGATTCCGACTGTATTTTCCAGACAATAAGTTCCACCATAAGCTTCAATGAACATTTAATTATGTTGCATCAGTCACGTTGGCCCTATTATTTTGGTTCCAGTGCCTATGCACATCACAGCACAATTCATTAGGATTACTGTCCAAGCAAGCAACATATCAAGCAAGCAACATTTCAAACTTATTTGGTCATTCTTGTACCTTATTAGAGATAATATGACAAATACCAGATCTGTGAATTCAACAAATCAACCTCTGGTTAATTCATCTCTTCAAACAAAAGTGTGATTACAAGAGATTGAGTTGTTTGGAAAGGCCATATATATTAAGATTGAAACTATGACAGCAAGTGAAGTTGCTGCAGCACGAGAAGATGGAAGGTCATGGCCAGAGAGTCTTCCAACGAGAGGGTGAGATGTACAGGTAGCCTCAACCAAAAGTTGTTGATAAATAAAATGTGTAGGCCTAGACTAAATTGGCCCTGTAGTTCTGCCTTGGTAAAAAAAAAGAATGCAACTTACAGTCTGGAAAATATGGTTTATGTGGAAAATGTATTTATTCATTACAGTACAGTTCCAGAATGTCGAAACCTTCAGAATATTACTGAGTCTGAGGTAGGAGTTATACAGCGTTACAAGGTCACAAGATAGATAACAATTTATTGTATGCTAAGTCCTATAGGCTCAGAAACTTTCCAATCAGTATAGTTGCCAGCAGTTGCTGGTCTACTGCCAGGCTTACAAACGCATTTACATTCATAACCAGTGTTTCTAGCTTTTGCTAATTCAAGCATCCTGACTGATCATTAATTCATTAATTAGGCATAAAAGCAAGCTGCATTGCATAGTCTGCATGGTAACAACTATAAACAGGGCTTGATCTAAATATTGCTAAAAAAAGCTTTACAGCTGCATTAATGTAAGCATAACATTTGGGATGTATGCCATGTGAAGCAGCCTTGGAAGAGAATGTTACTGCATTTAGTAGCGTTTAGGGCGAAAAGAAATACTAGGTCTTGCCTTCTGAGCCTCTGTAGGCTCCTCATCGCTGGAGGAGCTGGAGGCTGCCTCTTTTGGAGTGGGGGCCACCAGTAGACTAGTCTTCATCTCAGGGCCTCTTGGCTGGAGGCCTCTCTTCGGGGGTCCTCCTCATCGGACGAGAGACCTCTGTCACTCATCAGCTCATCTAACTTCTTCCGCAGCTTCTCAGCCTCCACCTGCTGCTGCACTGGTGTGGCCGGGAGAGGCTAGGGCCGCAACCAGAAACAGCGGTGTCAGATCATACTCAGAGCTCACAGTATAATAAGGATGTCATTCACATCACATACAAACTGGAAACATGCTATGTATATGTTAAGAGTTGTGTATCGTGTTATTGCAAATTACATTACATAAAAAAAACGTTATGTAACAATTTTACCCCTAAAATAACAGCTTCAAAATCATTTTGGTGGTACACTGACTTGTAATACGGAGAATGGCGTCTGTGCCACTGCCACAGCACACCTGGTGCGCCTGCTACTGCACTATGTAGCTTGGGGCTCCAGGGCACGAGACCTCTCACGAGAACTACATCATGCTTTATGGCACCACCACCAAAAAAGGCCAGTTATCGCGTCATGTGGCTTTAATGAACATATATCAATACCAGCCATTTACTGTATCTCAGGGGCCTCAGACAAACTTGCATTTTGAGGTGTATTATGCAATTGAAATGTATTTTTAGTCCTGATCCCCATCCATCACACCACCCCTAAGCTCTTTACTGCTCCAGACTGTTAAGTACTGTCATAAATAGGGACATTGGGGCCACAGGAGAGATTCTTTTTGGTGGCATTTCATCCATCTAATATAATCATACATGCTATCTTCACGTACTTCTCTTACTTAAGAGGCACTGATGTGGAACTCCTTTCAAGGCCAGTGTGGTGTTATGAAGGGGAACTACAGTGCTATAAAGTGGAGCTGTTAATGTTATTTGTTATTCCAACTGTTATTTAAAAGCAGCTCTCTCAGCTGAGAACAAGCTCAATTCCACTTACTTCAGGGCTGATCTTCTCCTCCAATCGATTCAGCAGGCTCTCGATGGCAGACATGCGCTTGTTCAGTTCATTTATCTGAGGTGGTGAGAGGGAGATGGATAGACAAGGGATGACAATGAGTGAATGAGTGCATACACACTCACACAGTAAATATCAGGACTGTCTATATTTCCTTAATTATTTCTTGGCTGTATTTCCTGAACATGAAACTTTAACATTAAAACATCATACACCCATTATATACCATTCACCTACATCAAAATATACTGTAAGTGAAGACAACACAAAGGCACAATGATCCTGCCTAATTGATAACCATATGATGCCATAGGACAATGTGAACCATTTCCCTTTGGTTTCATTCCTGAGCATAACCTAGACTCTGAAACTGTGAAAAGGAAGCAACTTATTATTTGCCTGATCTGTCTCTTCAGCCATCTTACTGTGTCTGCGCTATTTGGGTTAGCTAAGGTACATTACGACTCCGTCATGAGGAGACAGGTCATGCTACGTGAACACAGACTGTCTGATAGTGCCAGAGAAAGTTGCTGTTTGCCGTTTGAGTACTATGTACAACCAGAGAAATACAACAAGCCTCGATATTTTCTGAGCACAGAAATTTGAAATGTCAAAAATTCATACAAACATACACACAGGCTATACTAATGCCAACACTCCATGAACAGAAACACACACACACACACAGGCTATACTAATGCCAACACTCCATGAACAGAAACAAACACACACACACACAGGCTATACTAATTTCAACACTCGATGAACAGAAACACACACACACACACACACAGGCTATACTAATTTCAACACTCCATGAACAGAAACACACACACACACAGGCTCTACTAATTTCAACACTCCATGAACAGAAGCACACACACACACAGGCTTTACTAATTTCAACACTCCATGAACAGAAACACACACACACACAGGCTATACTAATGCCAACACTCCATGAACAGAAACACACACACACACAGGCTCTACTAATTTCAACACTCCATGAACAGAAACACACACACACACCGGCGGAGGTCAACACTCCATGAACAGAAACACACACACACACACACACACACCGGCGGAGGCTGGTTGACGTTCTCCTGTGAGGAGGCTCTACTGCGCCTGCGGGGGGGCAGCTGGGGTAACTGGTAGACGGGGTAACGGAACCCTTCCTCCTCCTCAGACGTGTCCAGGTAGATCTGCCGCTGGGGCAGAGGGCCATTGATCTTGGAGAGGGAGCGCGCTCGCACCATCCTGTTATCAGCACCTTCATCTGGGCAAGAGAAGGAGCAGTTAGCCTCCAAATCAGGCATTACTTGTGGAAATATGCAATGTGACTTGGGCAGTACCACTGTCAGTTCCTACTCCGCCATGGTAGACATGGGTAACCAATCACTTTGTCACGCTCGAATGGACCCCTGTCTTGAGAGCATGTAAACCTTGTGATCAGTAAGTGAAGTGTGTGATGCATAAAAGCATTAACACCATTTCCACAAGTTTCCACTGACCTCTACCAAGAACCAAGCCCCTGCACACGGAAGAGAGTGTTCCTTGCGTCAAAATCCATACTCACCTGGTCTCGTGTATCTATCCAGGCTCATCCTGCGGTTCATGCGATGTTGGTGATACATCTCGGCACTGTAGTCCGGGTCATTCCGTGAACCTCTTTCCTCTTGAATATACTACACAGCAAACGCAGTAAAAGTGTATCATGGCACATGAACAAAGAGAGAATGCTTCAGTCTCAGGGTGTAAGACCCTTACAAATAAACCATGACACATTCACTTAATATGGCTACAATAAGTTTGTTATTGTTGTTCATTTATCTGTGCATTCTGAATGCAGAAGAATAGTTTCTTATAAACAAGAAGGTGATCGGGTGGTGTCCCTGATAGCTCCTCTTAATACCTGCACAGATTGTCGGCGTGAGTGGCTCAAATACTCATCCATATCAAAATCCGTTGGGTGGACAGACAGAAGGCGTTTCTGTTTCCTCATCTAAGAAAGACAACAGAAAAAGGTATTCAGTCATACTAAACTCAATGTACTGAACCTGAATATCTTAATAGTTTTCCCCATTATGTGGGGGATTCATTAGTTCGTTTCAGGGAAAATGATGCCCCCTTATTTATGAATCATTTCTAAATTCTATGTAGAGATGTGAGATGTGCACGGTACCATTTTGTACCGCTGCGCCTCAGTCGCGTCCAGGTACTCATCGTCATGGCCATTATAAGCACCTGAAAACAGTTATCAAAAGTCATCAACACAATGACTCGAACTGCATCAGACTCTATGACCTTCTCCTTGGTGGATCATTTTTGATGAGATTGTGTACTTACTGCGGACATCGGGCATGCTGACGGTGTCGTCCTCTTGGGGCCCTGAGAGAGAAGAGAGGACTTTAGGAACTTCAGAGAAGAGCTTTCGCAGGACGTGACAATCTTTTCTTAATCTACTCCCCTGCTCGTCACATTCCATAGAATCAGCCCACAGTTCCAGCACCACTCAAGCAGAACATCTCATAGGATGTCATAGGCAAACTAAGCAGCTGACATTGTTGTGTAGTTACAAGCTGGTATAAGAGTTTAACTTTACAAAGCAAAGCATTAGTATACCCATACTTATGTTTATTTCATGATGGCCAATCTGATTTTAGACATTTCTTTCATCATTTCAGTGATGCTAGGGCCACATGAAGTTACTCTTCCATCAAAGTGTTCTGCTATGTTAACACAGTGTTAATGCCATGCCATGTCATCCCAATATGCCTGAGCTGAGCACATGTTTGACAAAATGTATTAAACTCCAGGCTCCACACGGGGCTTAACTTACTTACTACATTCTCTCAATTTGTGACACTGGAGAGTTTACTCAGACTAAACTCATTTGTCAGAACAATTTGGCCATTCAGAGCCAACGAACAAATTGTACTTTAAGATACCAAAAGTGTTTTGGCATATAGTATACTGGTTATTTGTTTACTCGTTCGGGTGTTGCGGTCAGAAAAGCACGTCACCCCCTCCGTCAGCTGAGACACTGGGATTACCTCATAGAAACATCCAGAAGCATGTGATGGACTAACCACCACTAAAGGCATTCGAAATAGAACATACCCTCTTCGTTCAGCCTTTTACACAGTGACCTCATCACCTTGGCACTGCCAAAACGTTTGAAGCGGGTGCGTACATTATCATGGTACCACCCTACTGTTCCAATCTTCAGAAGCCTGCACGAAAACACAAGCACAACAAAGGCAACAGTGGGTGAGTACGTGCAAACCAAGTAGGAATTAGTACTGAACCTTAGCCATCCATTACTGCTGTCATTCTATATTAAAAGGTCAATTAAAACATGCAAAATACAAATACAAAGGTCTTTGGCACTGTTACATTTTGGCTTGAACATAACACATAAAGATAGGGTCACCTGCCCATGCGGCAAGGGTCACAGACCCATCCATGGTCCTTCTTGCTGTAGCGACTGCACGCCTTGCAAGTGTGTAGCTGGCAGTCCAAACACTGGCGTTTGCTGTTCAATAGGAAATTGAATGGTTGTAGACAGTGGATGCAGTGGGACTCCGACAGACTAGACTGGGAAGTGAGCAGCTCCCTTTTATTGTCCTCCTTCTCAAGCTTGGTCTTCAGTTCCCTGCAAAAAGATAGATAGATAGATAGATAGATAGATAGATAGATAGATAGAATCAACCAATCATTCCACTAATAATCTTTTGGATATCATTAAGACTATTGCTAATGATTCAGCTCATATTCTCAGGAGTAATAGCATTCCAACAAATGCTAACTGCCGCACATACTTCTTTCCTAAGGTCAGGTCAGATGTTCTAGTACAGCCGTGACAAGTAAACACGCCTGGGGCGATGGCCGCTGCTCTCACAGAATTCCTTGGCCAATACAATGCAGCCATACTGAGAGCCCGGCCACAACACCAAGACAAATTAATATCCATAGACACGGACATAGAGACAGACAGAGGACGCTTTGTAATGGAGAAAGAACAGGCCTCATGGTGTCTTGTGTTCCCAAAGGGGGAGCTTGGTGCGCCGATGCCTTGTGACTCTATCATGATCATCATCATCCTGATCTGACTCACACAACAGCAGGCTTTCACAGCAGCATTCCTGGCCCCAAACCTATTCTATGGAAAGCACATGCTCCACGTGGATCTGCTGCTGGCCGGGCCCCCGGGCCCCTGGGCCCCCTGTCTATCATTAAACACTCTCTCCTATGTGACTGTCATGGTGCTCAAGTGGCGTTTCTCTCAATGCTAGTCCTAATATACAGTATGTGTTACAATGACTATAAGTAATAAAGATCTATTGTGAAAATCATTTGCAAATCTCACAAGTGACTGACACAGTGAACACTCTCACCCCAGCCTCTCCTCTTCGTTCTTCCTGAGATTGAAGTCTCTCTGGATCACCTCCCAGATGTGCTTGGCCTCTTCATCTGTCAGCGGGGTCAAGTCCAGCTTCTTGTCCATGGTGCTGCCTGAGCTAGTCTGTGACTTCTGAGCTGAAACTGTTGGAATCTGACCATATACAAAACAGTCTATCTGAAAGCCATATAAGGTATAAACATAAGATAAGATAAAAAGTCATTGTTGTTACATTACTCATGCATATTGCACTCTGGAACCAGGCTGCAAATAAACAACCAAATGAAGGCTTACGATTTGAGTATGTGTGGCAATCAATAATTGTAATCTGTGCCAGACAAGATTTTGAATTGTAAATTGAAAACGTCTGAGTAGTGATTTTAAAAATAAATTATAGTGGTGTTATTTATAGCTCGATATATTGTGAAGGCTTTATTTGATTAAAGAGTGGAATTAATACCAACTGCAAAGATATATTAACGTTTTCTTCCATACTCATACATTATTTGAGACGTCACGGGGATAAGTGGTCTTTTAAAGAGAAATTTTCAATATCATCTTTGCTCAAAGTCCTCAAAATACATTTACTTTACACAAAAATGCAGGCAGTCTGACTGTACTCAATCTTGCCATCTTGCATCGACACCAAAATATGTGAAGTCGGCTTACTATGTGAAATACACCCGCTTCTAAGATGCAAAGCAATATCAAAATGTTATTACCGTTATCCGTCCGATCCGTCCGTTTCCCTGATGTCCCGTGGAAGCTCAAGCAACAGATTGACGAATGCACTGATGTATCGTTATGCTAATCACATGGTTCGGTTTCCTAGAAGAAGGAAAAAAACAGGAAAAGGAGAAAACTTCCTCCCTCTGCCGAATGGCTGAATAGAGGAAAAATGCCCCATTCTGATGAGTGAAACAGACTTCAGTGTTTCCACCGGTTCAGTTGTGGTGGGAGTCTCAAAAGGTTACGGGCATTTTATTCTTAAAAATCCCGAATTATGGTGTTGTGTGTGTTGATGTAGCACGCAAACATGTGAAATGTTAGCTCAGATTTTTTTTTCTGCACTTTCTGCATACACAATCCATACACTTGCTAGCCTACTTAATGTTAGCCCATTTAAATTGTTCCCTTGAGAAATACCTTATACTCTTACAGTACAAGTCATTAGCAGTGACTAGTGTATATGTATATATATTTATATATATATATGTCAGTGATGTTATACTGTTTGTGTTCTGCCTATATGTGTGTATTTATGTATGTATGTCTGCGTGTGTGTGTGTATGTATGTACTACTACTCAATCACTTGGATATGAACTACAGAGATTTTTACATTTTGAGTTTTTAAAACCTGCTTTTGCATACTATTCTGTGCATCTTTGAATAAGTAATCTATGTGTAAGCAGTGGACCAGTCATTAAAACTGTACAACTCAAAGAAGTAACACCAGACCCCTTCCTCAAATTAAGAGTTTAGTGTCCTTACTAAAAATAATATAATTGAAAATGTCATAGCTTCAACCTGTTTCTGTACTTCACTGTACAACATAACTATGGCAAGGTGACAAGGCCAATGAAAGCTATTTATTGTAATCACCATGTACAGGCAGTCTAAAAATGAATGGGGGGTATTTTTACACAGTCATGCTCCAGTCTTACACAGCAGAATACGTCTGTGGATGAAGAAAAAAGTGGCACGAATGACTGAAAACAAAGAAACAAGACAAAATATTCAAAGAATTATAAAAATGTTCTCTCCAGATATTTGTAAGGCTTTTATGTCTAGTCTGATGTTCCCTGCACCTCTATGATCAGCTGGGCAATGTGTCTATCAGCCCCAAGGTGTTAACACAGAAAGTTGGCCTCATTCCTGGGTGCAGGCTGCAGACCAGCAGCGGAGGGAGAGAGAGGGAGTGAGAGGGAGTGAAAGAGAGTGAGGGAGAGAGAGGGAGTGAAAGAGAGTGCCCTTCAGTGCGATAAGGTAAGGTCTAAGGGTGGCTGAATCACAGCTCCAGAATTAGCCCCGAGATACCGTGGGCCTGGGACCCAGCCAGGGGAAGTCCTGCTCTTTTTTAGTAAAGCCAGCAGTGCTGCTGCCCATTGCTTACTGTGACAGACAGTGCAAGCTCTCGCCTGCAGGCATAGAGACAGAAGCAGTACAGAAACAGGGCTGTTTTTACATCATAGCTTGTCTTTTAATACCGAGAGAGGAAGAAAGCCTTGTTTGTCTGTTGTTTGTGTATTAGACTGATAGTAGGTCCTGACATTGTTGATCTGAGGTTGAAAGTGAGGTCACTTTACTTAAATAAAGGTTTAGTGTGATGTTATCAGAATTTACAAAGTTAACAAATTGATTCGATGAAATCAGATTGAAATGCATTTGTCTTTCAAAAGCTTTCTATTTATAATTCCTGACAGATGCCACTAACTACATTTTCAATGTCAGTGTTGGTGTCGGACCTATAGCTCCCACCACTTTCTACGGATATTTCTACTCAGACAGTTAATGTATGTGGTTTTACATTTACTGACTAAGTCATCATGTATTATGAGGCAGCAGTATTGTACACAAAAATAATGATTGACAGCCACACACTGTTCAGCGCTATGCTAGCTCTCGTGCCTGGATATCCAGTGTGTGTGTGTGTGTGTGTGTGTGTGTGTGTGTGTGTGTGTGTGTGTGTGTGTGTGTGTGTGTGTGTGTGTGTGTGTGTGTGTGTGTGTGTGTGTGTGTGTGTGTGTGTGTGTGTGTGTGTGTGTGCTATGAGTGTAGGTTTACAAACGGCACATGAGGATCTCTGCAGTAGATATCTAAAAAACACATACAGGTGAATCAGCTACACCAATAGACTGAATTGATCCTCAACATGACAAATGCCAGGGAAAACCTTTTTGAAAAAAAGGATTTGAATGATATCTGAGTGATAGTCTTACTACTGCAGTTTGCTGCATGTGTAATGCATACAAAAACCTTCAACATGTTAAAACATGACATATTCCATTTGTTATCAAGTAATGTCCCCATAAGCAAATTTCTATTCAACTTTCTGACCATGTGCGGAACTAAGTAAATTGGCTGTCCATAGCTAAACGGTGTGTGGATGGAGCATAGGTGTTCAACCTCTGGCATTTTCCTCTTAGGATTGAACACGGGGCCACTGGGTTCATCAGCAGAGATACACGTTCCATGAGACCAGAATGGCAACGTCCCTCCACATGGGCAGTCATGGCAGAGGTGTTGGCAAGACCAAGCAGTGTGTGTAGTGTTGTCTAAAAACACAGCTATAGTCTGGCCTTGAGCAAGACAAAGGAAGATTCATTCATAGGCCATCAGACACTACTGGTACACACAGCTCATTACTAAAATGACATGGAGATAAAATCATCTAACTTATGTTCTGGCCACCACTGCAAAAAAAAAAAAAGTGTGTAGACACCACATAAAGAACTGACAGAAGTCCTTCTGTCAGTTCTTTATTTGGTCACACACAACACACAGCAACACACACGTGCATATTAGGGTGGTGACACAGGACACACACACACACACACACAAGCGAGACTTTCATACTGATGAGTTAATCCATGTTCATCTAAACATCAAAAATATCCCACAAGACAACACTAATCAGCGACAGAACGCACTACAGATGTAAGTGCTTAGTGTGCACTACGCACTGTATTGCAGTGTACTTCGTAAAGTACTAGTTTTGAGACATAGCCATTGAGAGAGGTCTGAGGCGATTTCCGTTTCGCCCCAAATTGCCCCAAAAAAGGGGTGGGGCCATTTGTAGCACGACTTTTGCCTGACTGTTGCTTGATTGGACAATGACATTCAGAGGCAGATCAGACGGTCTAGTGGTAGAATCCGACAGAAAAAAAAATATCCCCTTTTTCCGTAGGCAGTGCATCTCCCTTATGGACAAGCCGCCCCTGCCCCATAGTATTCAATGACATCATACATATGACAAGTGAGTTCTCATTATTTTATTCGTTTTTTTTTCATGCAGTTATGAAAGACCATTAAGGTATCATACAGAATGCCATTATTCTCCGAAGAGACATAATAACAACTTGTACCCTACGAATGAAATGAAAAGGGAAACACAAAAATCTCTTCATGCCCCATACAGACGTTTGTATGCACAGCCAGATCAATACTGGCGGCATCCTTTGTCTATCTTGAAGGCACAGACATATCCTAGCTCGTCATGGCATCGGGTATCGTCCCACGTGCCAGGAGCTGAAACACAACAAGAACGTTGCTTAGTTATGGTAACTGTGGACAAAGGAAAGTTTTATAGCGTGGTTACAATGCGATGTTAAGCCACTTACTCTTCCAGTTCATCTGCAGACAGATAGACCTGCCATCGGGTTGTCCAGGGGCCCAGTTGGTGTAATCGAAACTTGACCCATCAGTCCAAATAAACTGACCACACTGAAAGAGAGAGAGAGAGAGAAAGAAAGAAATAACATCAAAATCATTTTCAATCATTTGGATGAGATCATTATCTGTTAAATGTATTCACTCATACATTAGGCAGCTTTATTCCTCCAATCCAGACCATCTTTGACAGAGTGAGCCTTTGCACGGCATCATTGGTTACACGATCATGAATTGAGATGAGATGGGAAGATTCTCTTCTGCACAACATCTTTGAAAGAGAGTAGTTAGTAAATGTACAGTGGCCATACTTTGAGAGTCTCTGAAGAGTGCCCCGCAAAAATGTATGCTAAAATGCTAAACTGGTGTTAAATCGGAAGATAGCACTCAAATAAATGCAATTGACACTATGGTGTAAGTGTAAGATCACTCATCACCAACAGAATCAGTAATTAACCCCCAGAACAGGCACTGAACTAAACAAAAAACACCACTTACCTCAGCTTGATCAAATGGGACTCGATTTGGAAAGTATTTAACACAATAAGACCCCAAGTCGGACCATCCCGGTTTACTTAGTGGGCCACATTGAGCCACCAAGTCACCTATTTCAGTTCATCAAGGTGGATTGAAATGTCATAAAGGAATACAAACTGAAAGGAAAGTGGAGTAAAAGAACAAAAACAATGGCCCAATACAAAAATGTCCTGACAGATTGAAATATTTACCTGTGTTCCCCTCATGGAGGCCCAGAATCACAAGAGTTATCACCAGTATCGGTCTGAACATCATTTTCTGTAACGGAGTGGTGGAGATAGGCTGCACTGAATCGCACGACTCGGACTCAGGAGTATGAGAGAAGAATAAATGTTTACTTAGCCAGGTTGGGTAGACAGGTGGTCACTCCAAAAGCAAACAAACAATTCCAATAGGGCATAGGCACCTAGTAAACAAAACAAAACAAGGCTGACTTCAGTCAGTTTATTGTGGCACAAACGACACACAGCAACACACACATGTGCCTTTTTAGGTGGCGACCCAGGACACACACACGCAGGCCGAGGTCACAGTGAATTTTTCCTCTGCATTTTTCCCATCCCGGACTGTCCTTCCTCCAGGACCCTAGGAGCAGTGGGCAGCCTTTAGGCGCCCGGGGACCAAGTCAAGTGATCCATCCGTCTTGGTCAGGGATGGACAGGAGAGTGTTCTGTTCTTCTGCATATTTTCTGTTGGGGTTCTTAGTGGAGGAAACCCCTTGTGAACACAGGGAGAACATGCAAACTCCAGGCCCAGGAGAAAGCCCATCTGAGCACTGAAGGCCTGGGGAGAACCTTCCCCCAGAACCAACAGCGCCCCATGCGGGAATCAAACCCAGGACCTTCTTGCTGTGAGGCGGCAGTGCAAGCACCTGAGCCACCATGTCACTATAATGTGTGTATGGGCACTATGTATGGCATTGGTCATAGGCCCATGGGCAGAAATGATCAATACTCAATAAGGATTACGTAACAGAATATCAGTATGATTCTAGCTTATGCATCTCCTAAATAAAAGAAGTTCAAAAGAAAACTCCAAGTATGTGGCAGCTGGGTTTCCCCTCAGTGACGGTACATGTCAGCCCCATGCTGTTTGACCTCCAACTCCTCCTCCTCCTCTTCCTCATGAGGGGGCCTGACCAGGCATACCAGACAGCAGCTGTAGTTGTGAAGGGGGCTGCTGGGTCAGGCATGGAAACATGAGGCCCCCTGCACCGCCTGGCTATTCCTGGAGTGCCATGGCTTCTCTCATTCTCACCCAGTAAAAATAGCCAGCCTTTTCAACAGCAAACTGCACCACTGCAGTCTAAGTTAGGGCATATTCCGCATACTCCGACCTATATAAATGAATTTGAAACCTTTGCCATTGTCAAATGAGTTTAAAAGGCTTCATGTCAGTGAAGGGATTATTGTTGTGTCAAAAGAGAGAAAAGGAAGGATTTGTTTCTTTCATCTTTTATTTTCACTGAATTTTCCAATGAAGAAAAACATTTTAATTACTTTAAACAATCAGGTGCATTCTGTATTATTTCAAGTATTCAAACAAATTGACAGACTATCAGACATCTAAAAGTGATCATATTTAACTAGATCTGACACGTTTGGACTAGACTTTATCTAATCAAACAATACAAAGTTAATTTATTCAAGTGTAAACATCATCATCTACTTACTAAACATTATCATCTTCTGAAGACACTGAAGATATAAATAAAAATTGTTCAATATAAATATACATATCACATAAATACAAAAGTATAAAATTTCAAAGTTAGTACAAAAACATGTTTTGTTTGTGTAAAAACTGCTTTGTTAAGATTGCACATTTGAATTCTCCAGTCTTTTGCCTCCCAAATGTCATTATTCCGTTGTCTGAAAGCAGCTTGGATGGTATAATGTGTGTGAGTGTATATATTAGTGTCTCTCTGTGTGCATGTGTGTGTGTGTGTATTTAAACTTTTCCTAAAACGGTAATTCAAGTCTTTGTCTCAAACAAAGATTTTTTTCTCATTCCTCTTCTTCCTCCTCCTCCTCCTCCTCCTCCTCCTCCTCCTCTTCATTTTCTTCACACTCCTCAAACTCTTCCTCATCAATTCCAAAGTCCATTTGTGCAAGGATTACTTCAACATCTTCAGTGAACAACGTGAAATGGTCCATCTTCTCAAAGCCAGGTTCGGGCCTTTCCAGGAGGGATCGCTTGGCTGTATCTTTAGCATCAGTGATCAGCGTCTTCACAGAGACCAAGAACTCCGGCACGTTGGTGTTGTTCATGCTCTGGGAGGCGGTGTCCATCAGCCTGGTGCTGGCCTCCAGCTGCCCCTTGTACTGCTCCACCAGCGACCGCAGCACGGCCACCTTCTCGTCCTGCTCCTGTGTGATGCTGTCCAGCAGCTGACCCTTGCGTTCCTCCATGGTGGCATACAGCAGATCAAACTGCTCCCCAAGATGCCTCTTCTGCAGCTCCGCATTCTCCTGGATGATCTTGCAATTGTCATCCATCTGGTTGAGTGTGGCCTGCAAACTGCTGTTCCCGGCCACCAACATGTCCAGGGAGTTCCTGAGCTCTGTCTTCTGCCCCTGGTAGACACTATCCAGTGTGGAGACTTCACAGTCCTTATGCTGGCCAAACACCTTGCACATGGAGCATGTAGGAATTTGGCAGGTGATACAGTAGATGTTGATCTTCTCATCCTCGTGCTCTTTACACATGGACTGCTTGGTGTCTTTTGGCTTCAGTGGTGGCTCAAGGTTGTTGCTGCTGCTCTCCAGCTGCTGCTTATAGATGTCAATGATGTTCTCCACCAGCAGATTCCTCTGCAGGCCGTAGACGCCGTGCCGGTCCAGCACCACCTCAAAGCGGCAGGTTGGGCAGCGGAAGATGCCCCCGGAGTAGTGGTAGGGGTTGCGGGAGTCGTAGAGGTCATTGGCACAGCCACGGCACAAGTTGTGCTGGCAAGGCAGGATGACCACCGGCTTGGTGAACATTTCCAGGCAGATTGGGCAGCTCAGCTGCTTCTCCAGGTCCTCCATGGGGCTCGGAGGTCGGACTATCTGACCAGTTTGGATCTCCATGGTTTCTGTCTGGGGTTCTCGGTGTGGATTCAAACCAGGCTGTTAGAAACTCTTCTGTTCGGGGGTTATCAGAGTAGGTCCTCGCTTCTCACTTGTGCTGTTCGGTCTAAGGTTTATTTTGATCTGCCCGTGCAGGGAGCTGTCGTGCTCATTTATAGTCAGCGACCAGCTGTGAAATCTGATCCCAAGGAAGGCTGCCACACAAGTCCTCCCACCACTTGTTTGTGAATCTCGATTCGGAGAAGGCCTGCCACCACCTCTCCCTGCCCAGGCAAGTCACACGCCTAACTTAGCAAGAAACCCCTGCCCCTGTCTGCCTTGTGTGGGAGATATGCAATGGAAACAAATCAAACAGACAAGCTAAACACCTCCCATGTGACAGCACAGGTTCCCAGACACCATATTTTCCTGGCTGCAAGACAACATGTTGTGACAAGTAATTGCATAACCGTAGTTTGTTTACCTTTCATGACTGAAGATATAATGTAGAAAAAAGAGATTATCCTACTCAAATCTATATCCGTTTATATATGTTTAGTGTAAATATATATATGTTTAGTGTTTTGCTTCTCATTTCTCTTTCAGGGTGTGTCCACATAGTTCAGAACGGTGGATAGTCCTCTCTATTAAGACTGCCAAGGACGTGAATCGGGATTCAATTCAGTGACTTTTAGTAATCTATCAATGTGCAGGATGTGCAGGATGTGATGTTAAACTAGTTTCCCTGGGAACTGGGGTGACATACAAAGTGACCTGCTCACTCTACTCCACCTTCTTAATAGTTTAACTTGAAAATATGAGCCTATTTGACTCTGTGGTTTACTAATTCTGCACTGTGTTCTGCACAATAACACGCTTCACCAGCGCATTAGGCAATCGCTGCTCATCAGTAGAGAGGTGTCAGTGTTGCACAACACCGACACGCTGGAGTCAACTGTAAACACTCTGGCATGCATGTGTCCCTCAACAGCGGCTTGTGCAACTCAGTGCAAACGGGACTCATTGTGCAGCCCGTGGGGAGTGAAGGGAAACTTGACAGGTGGGGAGAGTGAAGAGTGTGGAGAGGAGAGGACAGGCAGGGGAATTGGGACATGTGAGGTCATCTGCTCCGTCCACGGACAAACCATGGAGTGGGTTATTAACATTCCGTGCGTCCAGCAGGTTCAGAGGTCATTTCTTTCATAGGTCACTTCATTTGAAACGTTTACTACGTTCTATTTTGTCACTGGCACCAAGTGCAGGCATTTTGAATGATGTTTGTAAACAAAGTTCAGGAGGTGGCCAGGGGGATGATTGATAGCAGCGCTCACCCAACTTCCGCATTCCAGGAGATTTAAACCTGCCTTACCTCTCCCTTCATCGCATGCTCCTACGTAGCAACGCAGTTTGACAGGTGCCCTGAGTTTAACGGTGTTGACAGTCAGTGTGGAAATTGTGTAAGTGAATATTGACCAACAAGTGCACACAATCATATGACTGTTGTCATAAAACTTGTACACCAACTGAATCATATTAAATATCAAAGGTGTTGGACAAGTTTTACGCATTGCCATAATGGCACAGATTGACAACATGGAAAGTTCTTAGAAGTCCGATCCAAAACAGCCCTGCTACCCCCCCTGCCTTCAGGAGATCTTTTCTTTAAGAGTATCCTGAGGCAAATGACCTCTGACAGAAATGTCACAAGATGGATCTGGTCACCAGCTAATCAGCTAGCAGTGGGGCTGCTGACAATCAATTTAAAAAATATTTGTTTGTATATTATGATTATGATTATACTTTTCTATAATCTAAAATACTTCTTATTTACTGTATACATACATAAGTATTTAGGTGTGTGTGTGTGTGACAGATTGTGTAAACATTATAAATGATAAGGTTACATGATCATAACACAACTCACTGAATATGTCATTTATTCTTGGTATATTTTTAATAACCAACTAGTTGGTCTCAACCTAAGCTAATAAATAATATTTATAATAATAATATAGTAAAAGTGGGAACTTGCTCAAGAGCAATGAGTATGCTTCAATCAGTGATACCTACATAGTGTATCATTAAACATAAGTTCCCTGTTCTATAGTGAAGGATTACGTTCCATATAACCAGACTGAAATGATTATGATGAAAAATAATGGAAAAATAACCTACGAGTACAGACACATTCATCCTTAATAAACTCTAAATATCTCATTATTCCTTAAAAATTTCTCAGAACATATGACATGCATCCAAAGTAACCATCTTGTGTTTCCAAAGACAAAGAGTTTCCAAAGCCTTAATCCTCCATCTTGTGAGACTACAAGATGGATTTGGTGAAGTTTGTTTGTTGACTACCTAAATAGCCCTTTAAATAAAACAATACTCCCACCCTCCCCCTTATACATTCAGAATACATGTTACGTGACTATGGGGAAATATGCAGATCACCCTAAAATCTCACTGATTGACCTAAAATTGGAAAGCGATATCCTTCTGGTGTTTTATGGCTTCATATTATTTCGATATAAGTACATATTGTTGTTATCTATAACATTTGAAATAAAAAACTATTTCTGTTATCAGGAATAGTAACAATGTGATGAAAGAAGTTGATATTTCTTATATATTTTATACAATTAAAACAGCCTGGGGTCAAATTGACCCCAAACAACACCTTTGCGTACAGCATGTGTACAGGACATTGAATGGGGTCAAATTGACCCCAAACATGATAGGAGGGTCAAGCATCATTAATCATTTATTAGGCCAGTATTCACCAATTTCTTATTCTCATTTAATAGGTAATTTATTCTTAGTAACCAACTAAAGTTTGTTCTAGTAAAGTTTGCAGGTAGGAATAGCTATTCTACCACTATTCTGCCACTATAAGTGACATATTCAGACAGGATATTAAAAGGCTATGATCCTTCTATTTTGATCCTTGCTGTATATCAGTAAGCAACTAGTAAATGATTAATGGTGCTTGACCCTCCTATCATGTTTGGGGTCAATTTGAACCCATTCAATGTCCTGTACACAATTTGTTTTAATTGTACAACATGTATAAGAAATATCAACTTTTTTCATCACATTGTTACTATTCCTGATAACAGAAATAGTTTTTTATTCCAAATGTTATAGATAACAACAATATGGACTGAGAAATAATATGAAGCCATAAAACACCAGAAGGATATCTCTTTCCAATTTAGGTCAATCAGTGAGATTTTATGGTGATCTGCATATTTCTCCATAGTCGCGTAACATGTATTCTGGATGTATAAAGTGGTAGGGTGGGTAATATTCGGGGTAATATTGTTTTGTTTAAAGGGATATTTAGGTAGTCAACAAACAAACCTAAAGTACCTGACACATAAACTTGGGTAAACATTTTTTTATTTTGTAATGTTTTTGAGGTTTAAATTGCTGGGGTCAAATTGACCCCAAGCATAAAAGAGGGTTAATCCAGACCTTATTGGGCACTGATACAGAAACCAATAAGTTATGTGTTAATGGGCAACATTTGTTCCCTAAATTTGTGTGCTAAAACTATGTTTTGCTTTGAGGGAAAAACTAATTCTCTGGCAAGTATAATTTTATGCGTGCTAAAAAATTCTGTGCTCAAAGTTGCCCACTGCGGGCTTAGGAATGAGTAAATGTAAATGCCAAATTAAAAAAGGACCAACAGCATTAATGGCTACAAGCTGATGTATGGATAGAGAGTGAATTCAGTTGTGGATGTAAAGATTTTTCTGGAGACATTTTTATTTTTCATTCTAAAGTCAACTTAATCTAAAAATCATCCAAATATGTGGCTCAAATGTAATTCAACTGCATGACATTTACTTACTTCAAATTTGAATTTAAATTGAATTCCTGTTAATCAGTATAAGTTTAATGTTCCCATTCAACACTAGGGGGCAGACAAGGCCTACTTTTCTGTGTATGACTGGGGAAGGCTCACATTGCCATTTGCAAAGTTCCTGCTAAGTTCTTTTTGTGCTTTATGCGTATGTCCAATGCTCATGATAGCTTGGTTTTCAATGCCAGCTTGGAGTTCATACCAGCCCTTTCATTTTTTATGTTGTTACAAAACTTTGTTTGTCACAAAAGCCAATTGTAGGGAGGAAGGGTGTCTACAGACATCCTGTCGTGAAAAAGAAAAGACCACATGTTCTCAGGAGATCACACACTTATCTGCTCTCAAGAAAAAAGATCTCCAGTGAATGTTTATAAATATAATTGATGTGGTCCCCTGTGCATATTTCCTGAGTGTGTGTTTGCGTATCATGGCTGTGCGGTTATTTGTGTGTTTGTGGCAATCAGAGATAGATGATAGATGTGTACTTCCTTGCTGGTGCCAGTGTGGCTCATATCATTAAAGCCATCTCAGTGTCCCCACGTAAGAATGATCCATTGTGCGCCTTTGGACGCGGAAGCACAATGATGGGAATGACATGGCACAGAGAGTTGAGAAAAAGAGATGATGTGTGTGTGTGTGTGAGTGTGTGAGTGTGTGTGTGTGTGTGTGTGTGTGTGTGTGTGTGTGTGTGTGTGTGTGTGCGTGTGTGTGTGCGTGTGTGTGTTCCTGCATGTCATGTCATGTGTATGTGCGTATGTGACAGTGAGAGAAATAAAGAGGGAGAGAGAGTCTGCAAGCGAGTGTGTGTAAGTGAGTGAGTGAGTGTGTGTGTGTGTGTGTGTGTGTGTGTGTGTGTGAGAGAGAGAGAGAGAGAGAGAGAGAGAGAGAGAGAGAGCTATTGTCATGACACAAGCTGTGGCACAGAGATATGAATACCAGGCTGACCATGTCGTGCTGTGCAGATTCCTGTCTCTGAAAGCGCATTTAATTCCATTGAAACTGAGGATATCTTACCCCACGAATAGGGCATTGTGCATTGTGAAGCCTTTTTTCCATTAGTAATGTTTATTGAGTAAACTCATTTCCCACACTTACGGAATCACACTTGAAAATAAATGAACAAAAAATATAATATATAAGACTTGTAATAACTTACCCTCAGTATTGCAGTAATGACAGCCTCCTCCTCACATCCTTGTCTGTGTCCTTAGTTCAGAGACATGTCCTAGAGAGCCTTCTAGCAAAACATGAACTGATAGGAGTTTTGGTGTTCAATGATCTGAAAATGAAGGATGACATAAAAGATTACTCATCTGTAAAGGGTACACAGAAATAATAAATGCATAAATGAAATGAATTGTCAATCAAATATTGGGAATTAAAGACAAATTATAAGACAGGAAAGTTTCAACCAGAAGCTGCTGCTTCTACTTTTTGTCTTCAAACAGAGGGCAGTCCCATTTTGAATCCAGTGTTCAGGAAAATAAGATATTGTTAATGACAGCTTTTAATCTCTACATTATGCATTTGAACTTGAGAAGGACA
This sequence comes from Clupea harengus, assembly GCF_900700415.2. Taxonomy (NCBI): domain Eukaryota; kingdom Metazoa; phylum Chordata; class Actinopteri; order Clupeiformes; family Clupeidae; genus Clupea; species Clupea harengus. Next base: position 1,176,453 of record NC_045172.1, on the reverse strand, counting down.
TTCCCCACCCCACCACCATTCACCTGGAACAGAGGACCTGTGTCTGCCTGAATACTGGCCCCATGGCATGAGAGACTGTGATACATGAGACAATGGTAGGATATGTCAAAGTGTCACCACGTGTGTGTGTGTGTGTGTGTGTGTGTGTGTGTGTGTGTGTGCGTGTGCGTGTGCGTGTGCGTGTGGTGTGTGTGTGTGTGTGTGTGTGCGTGCGTGCGTGTGTGCGTGTGCGTGTGCGTGTGCGTGTGCGTGTGCGTGTGTGTGTGTCCTCAGTGTGTTGTCATGACTCGTCTCTCTGGAGATAACAGGGTTCAGCAGTGGTCATCTTCCTCATACTTCAGAAACTTGATCCTGAGAGCCTCCCACAGATTTAGATCAATATGTGTCTTTCTTTCTGTGGTTAGAAGTTAGTTCATATTCTGAAGAGAGTATCCAGATCAGCAGTCCTACTGGCGTTACATTTCTTCAATGTTACGCTAAATCCAGTGTTTGTTTATTTCTGCTGAAATAGCTTATTGCTATCAGTCTCAATGGACTGTGGAATGGAACGGATGTGTATTGAATCCCTTAATTTCCTTCTTTTTCAGGCATTCATTAATTTAGTCGTTAATTTATTCATTCAATTGTTCATTCACCTTTGTTCATTTATTCATTCATTCATTCGTTCATTCACCTTCATGTATTCAGAGTTCACTGTTCCAGTTCTTACCTTTATGACAAACACATGTACTGTATGTGAGGTTCTATATGTTGTGCGTGGTCAACCTGAAGTAAACACGTGTATGTGAGGTTCTATATGTTGTGCGTGGTCAACCTGAAGTCTGCCCAGAGGTGGAGGCAAGAATGTGGGGGAGGAGAGGGGCACTGAGAGGCTGCTGCTGCTGCTGCTGGAGCTTCATAAATCAGGCTGTGGGGAAATCACTGCCTCCCTGAGACAGAGGTCAGAGGTCAGACACAAGAGCCTTCATCTTCGCCTCCTCCTCCTCCAGCAGCACCGTCGGAGTTGGAGAGAAGATAACCAAATCTCAGAGGAATTTAACCACCCAAATGAATCATTGAAGGAAATATTAGGATGCATTATTTAAAGCAACAAAACATTAGCAGGACTGGGGGAGTAGCAGGAGCAGCAGAGTGAAGTTATTACTCCGCCATTAGCTCCTGCCGTTTATTTACTCAGCGCTGGCTCCAGCACAAAGGAGGGCTTCCAGGGATTGAGCGAGGGCAGCTTTCCCAGTTTCAGCGGGACCCCTGAGTTGGTATCTCCACTGCCTGATTGCTGGAGTGCATGAGAATGAGGGGCCCTGTGAGCATTGTTCTCCAGCGTGGCCCCAGCGTGGCCCCTGTGTGTGGCCTCTCACCCCAAGCTTTTCAAACTGAGTGCCCACAAGTCCTGGCACTGCCGCTTCCTTTGTCACAGTTATTATGCTGGCACTGTACCGGCTGCTGGACCATAGAAACTGCCATGGCATATTGCCCGGGATAGGCCTGTATGGCAGCGAAGTGGTGCTCTGGTTCCACACAGTAACCATTAGAGTGAAGATAGAAGACAACTGTGTTCATTAGAAATGGAATTGCTCTTGTATTGCCCTGCTGAAAAACAACTGAACACCTATTAAGCTGAATTATCCATCTAAATAATTCCACCCAAATAAAATATGTAACATCTTCAGTGTCATGGCAACCAAGCCAAGACTACTGACCCATATGCATGCAGTTTAGAGAACACAGTCTGTGCCCCACTTACAGTCTTTCATTTGCCTCAAAAACACACTTGTTCCCGCTTGTTTTGAACTAAATCTATTTGTGTCCTAAGTCCCGTGACAGTTCTATTCCATAGAATTCTGACGCTTCACTGCAATTTAAGAAAACCTATGGAGAAGAATTAAATTGGGCCTTCACAGAACAAGACAGAGGTGAAATAAACAGAGGATTAGCTGAGCATGCAGGGTCCTGGGTTAATGGTGTTATTAGGAAGCCATGTTGATCTGGTAAATAAAAGTGCTGTTTGCTTCTCTCCGTCCCAGTACTTATTCTCATGCCTTCTCGATTTGCCTTGGGGATTTAGCTAAGAATTAGAAGCTTACTCAGCCAAGTACACACACCAGAGAGAAGCAACACACATGATCTGGGTCCTGCCTGCTATGCACCATTGTTCAGAGAGATTAAATTAGCAGAAGAATTAAAGGAAATGTGTGATTCTTGCCTTTTGTGTGATTGTGTGATTGAAATTGAAATGTGTGATTCTTGCCTTCTTGTTTGTTTGCCTCTTCTAAATGTTGAGACATGATGGCTTGTATCAGAGACAGATAGCAAAATTGCTTTGCCGTTGCATTTTAAAACTCAAATTCCCTGCATTCTGTGATTCAATCAGAGGTTTACTTTGAGACAGAAAAACTCAGAGTTCTCTGATCACATAAGGTCTTATGAAGTAATATCAAGACTCCAAATTCAGAGCTTCAGTGTCTGGCTAAACCAACTTTTGAGACCCCATCCTTTTTGCCACCCCATGATGAAATGGGCCTCTGTGTGCAGGCTGAAGGAGCAGCAGTCACAGATTAGCCCCACATTTTTCCCATGGCTGTCTGAAAGCAAAGCTCTTATTACTCTCCGAGGGACAGCTATGCAATTCGATTTCTGGCAAATACCCATAAAATGACCAAGTATGCTATCTGCCCTCTGTGTTGCTTTGCCCTGGTCACCTCTCTCTCCACAGGGAGTTGAGCGCTGAGGAGAGGCAAAACAGAGACCTTCCAGGGCCTTAGTCAATCTGGACCCAATCCAGAAGCCTGAGACTCAGGTCAAAACAGGTACTTGATATTTCTATTTCCCCTCTGGTGAGGTGTTTATTTGCCTTTGCTTTGTCTTGAAGGTGAGCTTATTATTTTTCTGCTGCCATCTGAAATGGGCTGTCAGGCGGATGTTGTTTCAGGGAAAACCTCAGCTCAGGATTACCTCATACGGACGATAAGATCGCTCACCCTAACTTGTGTTTTCAGAGAGCAGTCCTACAAATACTTTTCATTTGACAGGCCAGGGCATCACATGTTGGTCTCGAAGGAGTTCTGCTTTTTCCTCTGAAAGCCGCAGCGTAAAAATAGTGTATGTTTCCTCAACCCATCATGGTAGATTTATTGTAGTTGTTTCTTAAATGGACTGGAAACAGGGCTCGTGCTAACAAGAAGACTCACATACCATCTGCCAACCATTCGGAATGAAAAGTAGGTTTGGTGCAGCACAAGTGCAAAAGCCACTTGAAATAAAATGTAGACTTTTGGTTGGAGTAGTTTCAAATTCATTTGGCGAAAGAAAAAAAGGCTGTTCGTGTGCACACAAATCTTTTTCTACTTTTCCTTAAAAAATATTGTCCCAATTTTGAGTAATAGGCTCCCCCCTATCAAAACACTTCAAGCCAAGAATGACCAGGGCGATCTGACTGGATTTACACTTTCTGTTTTGGACAGAATCTCCCTGGACTGTTAGACAGTTAGACTCCAGGAATTCCCTTAATTGAGACGCTTTGCAGCTTGCAGGGGTCATGGCAGGGTTAACTACACAGCAATTAAAGCTTTTCTTTCAAGCATGAGTCTGAAATAGAAACGGAAAAAAGAGAAGAAAAAGCAAGAGGAAGGATGATCGAAGAGTGTTGTGTGTAAAGACATCCACAGAACGCCTCTATTTGTGGCACATATTTTGAAGTCTGCTCTGCGGCTTTGAACTGCGTCAACAGAACAGAGGCCGCCGCCCCTACGGGGTTGTAAATTGAATTGTGAGGAAGACGTGTCTCCCTCTCCCGCCCTGTCAATACGGGCGCTTCACTGTGCGCCTCAGGGTTAGCGCAGGAGGATCAAAAGAGCGTGCAGGCGTGCTCTCCTTCCGCCGGTCCATCCCATGCAGAGTGAGAAGGCTGAGGCGCCACACACCCGAGCGTCGCTTCCTCTGGTGGTTCCTGGACAGAAGACTGAACTCCCAGAAGTGTGTCGCCACCGTTAGAGGAGGTTTTATTGGCTCCTTATGAAGATGCCAACGCTTGTTTGCCGTCATGTGTCTGCGGTTATTAAATCACCAGGAAAAACAAAGGCCGACTGGAGTTCAACGCGAGAGAAGAAAATCAAGACACTTTTCTGGGTGAAAAATGGACTCCTCTTCTTTTTGTGTTGTTTGTCAGCATGAAACCCAGACATGTTTACTTACAGAACACTGAAACAGTAATGCAATGTCCCCATTCGCCTGCCAGTTTCCTCTTAATTATGGATAGTCCAGGTTTGCTTGGAACCAAACAACCCTCCAGAGAACTGAGAGGACCTGGCAGTCCACATGGCGAAGCTGAAACTCTAGCCAGTCTTGGGGAGAGGAGTGGACCCCCCCACCCGCCCTCCCCAATGCTTTTATTTATTTGTTTGCCCTTGAACCAAACTGTTCTGTCTGTGCATTGAATAAGACACAGTGTTCACTTCAGCTAAACTCCTTGAGGTGATTGTAAGCAACC